>NW_010531087.1:7646-39524 GCF_000687285.1 Phaethon lepturus | reverse complement strand
AAAACATGCCAGTCACGTTAGCGCTGCTGTTTCTTCCCTTCTTGAGCGCAGCTTCCTGAGAGGAGAACCGACGGGGTAGCTGTGGCTGGGGTTGCCGGAGAAGAACCTTCCTGAGGGCAGGGAGAAGCCAGTTGAGCCTCTTTCCTCCCAGCCAGTGGGTGCAGTTCATTGACAGATAGTGACAGTTTATTCTCTGTTTAGCCATATAAATGGCTAAGGAAGGCACTGAACACACAGCAATTCTCACCCTTATTTTCTCTAACTGAACCACATTCAAAAGGACTGAGTAGAAATTTTGCTTTTTTCAAAAAAACCCTATGAACTGCAATAATAAAATTGATTCAGCCGCAATTGCAGTGATTCTCTGTAGTCTCTTCTCAACACACCTACGCCGAGGAAGCCATTCAGGGAGGGTGGGCTGCAGTGGGAACCTCCTTCCAGCCCAACTCGCTACCTGCCCCGAGGGATCCTTGCACCAGGGAATGGGGAGGACTTTATGATGCTGCGATAAAAAGGGATCTTCCTTGTGAATGGATTTGCAGTCCATGTACTGTAACACCCCTAAGTTGTTGAAGGAAGGGAATTGGCCTTGAATTGCCACTGGAACCTTTGAAAAGGATTCCAGTAGATTTTTTTGAGAGTTGTGAGGGTTCAGGAGCCTGGTTGAGTTGTATCATGTAAGCCACTCAGACAGAAAACATGCCTGAACACTGAAGTGCTTCACAACAGCTGAGAATGAGGGTTTGCTCTTCTCTAAGGCTCGGCCTGTGGCTGCCTCCTCCCCAATGCCTCGGACAACTCACACGGTCCCAAGGCAGCAATTCACCCTCACTTCCACCACAGCCCAGAACATCAGGCACAGAAAATTTGAGCTTCAGTCCAGCAGGCCTATGGGAAGACTGCGCTTTGCAATCTGGGACAGCCTCCCAGTCATCTCCAAGACATTAAACCCAAGACCCGTAGCAGTATATGTCAGCTTCTGAACGCTCTGGGAGCACTGCTGTTCTTGTCAAAAAGCCCCTCAGAATTGCTCTGGGCACTGAGCAGCAATTTTTCAGGAAGATCAGATGTTGGCATGTGAATAAAACAAAGTTGAAAATGAAGAGTTTCTTTATACCTGGTCTCTGCATAACAGCATGAAGGGCAGAGTCCAGCTGGAAACTGAGAGGTTTTATATTTTGCTTTCATGCCCACCTCATGCTTAAACCTTCCCCTCCTGTCTCCTTTGCTCTTGCTGCACCTGCCCCGGCCTCACTGCGGAGAAGCGTCCCCACGGATGGCCGTGTCTGCCTGCGCCCACAGGCACCCTTCACCTGGCCGTACCACGCCACTCAGCAGGTGGCTATGCCGAGAATAAATCACTAGGCATGGTGGCTCAGCAGGCGCACCCTCTGCGGACGTGCGCCTGGGATGCTTCACAGCATAGCAAGGAAAAATTTGCAAGGGGAACAAGCAGTGTCAAACGTGAGCAAATCATTCTTATAAAAGCAGTTCAAGAATTTGAAGAGCAAGATCCCTTTCTGCTTCATGCACCGCATGCCTGAGCCTGGAGGGAATCTCAAAGCTGAAGAAAGCCTGTCCTCCGAGGACTGCACTTGACACGACCCCACGAAGGGCAGGCAGATGGCCCTGGCCATGCTGAGCACAGCACTGCAGCAGCCACAGGAGCTGTCAGGCTGAGTCTCAAGGGAACAAGCATCTGTGATAAGGAGGGGGGTCAGGGCTTACCGACCGAGTCTATTTGCAGCACCCGTGTTTGGTATCACTGCAAGGACGAAAATGAAAAACCTCAATTCCCTGTATATTGAAGAGCTGACACATAAATCAGAGCGAGCTGAATGCCTGAAGTAGTTGGAGCAAGAACAGCTATAAATGTAAAATAGGAATTGCTACCATAGAAGTGCTGACTGTGGTTTGACTTCTGTGTGTGCCTGGGGGAGGCGGGGGCTGCGCTGTCTGCCTAAAACAGAAGTCAGGGATTAAGGTGTTGAGCTGGGTAGAGAATTGAAACTCCCTTTCACAAAGGAAATTTCCAGACTGCTTTTATTCCAGAAAATAATTCCCAACTTCTCCTCCAGGGACATTTCCAAAAGCTTTTCATTTTGATTTCTGACTTTCTTCCCTTTCAGCTGTCATCTACAGTATTATGCAAACGTTTACAATGAAAAACATTAACAATGAACTGGCAAATCCGCTTGGAGCACTGAGCACTTCAGCGCTCTCAGAACTGCTCCCTTCCTCCTCCTCAGTCTTCCCCTGTGAAATCCACCAGCTGAGCAGCACATCTGGGTCTCAGAGGAACCCTGGATTCTCGAGGAACTGGTCCCCCGAACCACCTCCCAGGGGCTTCAGTGAAAAGGAAGATGACTGCCTGTTTGCTCCTCTCCTTCACACTCCCCATCATTTCTATCTCAGTTTGTGTTTGCAGTTCAGCAGCTCCCGGTTTCCAAAGCTGCTCCAGTCTCATTCTCTGCTCCAAAGTGTGACGGGAGAGCAGGAACTGTGTGACTAACCAGGGGCTCTCTGTGTAACTTCGAGATGCTTGTCAGGGTCAGGTTTTGTTGAACCCCCCTTACGACCCCTACACACACACCTACATACACGACCTTACCCTGGCCTCATCACCAAGATATCTGTCTGGCACCAGACAAGCAGGAAGCGCAAGGTTATGCTGTGCAGAGATATCGCCAGGCCCGAAGGCAGGGTGATCGCAGCCGCTGCTCCGCAGCCCGATGCACTGCCGGGTTAGGCGGCTCCCAGGCCTAGGGCAGTTGAGAGACACACGGGGCTAGTGTAGAGAAACAACTGGGACACCAGACACGCTAGCTGGGACTGAGCCACAGGACCTTCACTACCTGCCAGTTCAGAGCGCACCTAGATGACAAAAGCTGGACATCCCTGCATCAATGCTGTCACTGTGTCCAGTGTTCAAGTGTTCAGGGTCTGGAGAGAGTAGGGGATTCTTTAGTTGAGTAACAACTTCATTTTGGCTTTGTGCCTCAGGGTTTCACTCAGCACAGAGCACAGTATGGAGGGGAAGCAGTTTCCTGAAGCACCCCTGGCATGTACTTGTTTCTCAGGTGTTAAAACTTCGAGCATTATTTAAGACTTGCCAAATCCACCTCCCCAAATCTTTCTTTCTGCACAGCTTTAATGTACTAAGGAACCTGCCCTTGATCTGACTGTGGAATATTTTTAAATTTAAAATTTAAAAGCTTGTACCTGCTTATCTGCTTCTTCAATAGGAAACAACTTTCCTTGGTTCCATTGCAGGGAAGCAGTTCACAGCTCCCCTGACCCTCCAAAAAAAATGAAAGAAAGCCCCCTTAAAGAAAACTTCCTCCCAATTTATAAGTGTCAGAGGTTCACTGCAGGACCGGGGACCACAGCCCCTAATGAGACACAGAGCTCTGCTCACAGGGATTTGCATCACAAGCTCTCCCCTGCCTGCTTGTACACCATCCAGCCCTGTGGGGAGGAGCGTGCCAATACCGGGCAGGCATCAGTCTTTCTCCCGCTCTCCCTCAGGGCCCTGTCTGATTGCTTCAGCCTCATACTCCTAGAAAACTTGAAGGCTACGTATTTCTGGGAATTTTACCTCACCTCAACGTCTGGGCCCTGAGAGCAGAAGACATCAAGCATCCAACCCACCTGCCCCCTCCCTACCCACCAAACTGGCACTGAATTTCAACTGGCAATGCTGGGAAGAAGCCCGGGGCCCCCTGCCCTCCCTTCAGAATAAATAATGAATTGTTTCCAGAGGACCGTGAGCTATTTGTATCCAAGCTGCAAGAACCCATAGTGAACAAAAGGCCCTGGGAAGAACCAAACAGTGACTAAGATGTGAATGGAGCAAAGCTGGGGGTGATGGGGTGGGGAAAGAGAGGGTATAGGGACTATTATACATTGAGTCTTTAAAACAAGCAACACCCTGGAGAAATGTGCTCTAGGAGACTGTGCTGAGTTTGCTGAAGGAGTGCATGTGCTGGTTAAAGATTTGTTCTCCATGCTGCAACAGGGTGGGTGTGATGCTGAAATACCAGGGCTTTGTGTCACAGCGCAGCCCACCCAATAACCCAGGCCAATTCCTGGCCTTCTGGCAAAAGCGAAGGATCTCAGGGACTCAAGAGTTTTAGTTATTTGCTGGAAGGTTTGTTTGGGAAATGTTGATCTGCCAACCCAGTCCTCATCAAAACACCAAGAGCTCCAGCCTGTAAGAAGCAGCTGGTCTTCTAGGCCAGATAATTAACAGTCACGAACGGCCCTCAGTTGCACCAACTTCCACACAGCTGCATTAACTTCTATCAACCGTGAAACTTGTAGGAATATGTGCATGAGGACCTGATCCATGCAACCAGCAAGGACTGATGCTGGCATCAGGCAGCTGTATATAGCTTCAGATATCTGAAGGATGCTATGACACTTGCCATCCATGCTGAGAAGCCTGTGAGGCTGCAGCAACCCTGCCTGCCTGCTTGGAAATCCCTGCTGTGCAAGGTGGTTTTGCTCACCGACCCCAGTGTACTGTCTCCCATTTTACTTGGAAATCCAAAGATCCTCTACACTTAGCTTTGATTCATCACACAGCAAAGACCAGCTCCAGGAGTGACTGATCAGAACTTCAAAGCACAAGGTAGCGTAGATATTAGAGTATGGTTCAAAATCCATTTAATCAGAGTTCCCCAAGATTAACCTTTACGGCTGCTTTGCTGGGTGAGAAAGGAACATTCTCCTCTTTCACTTTTCTGTGTCCAATAATCGAAGAATTGAATCGCTTGCAAACCAAGACAGTGAATGGCAATCTGACCCTGAACTTTAAGAATACTCATGCCTAACGAGCCACATGGGATTTATCCCCTAACGAGTCATGGCTCAGAGCAAAACAAGAGTTTTCAAAAAAGCTGGAAGGGAATGTAAGGGCTTGGGTCCCTCCCCTCTCTGAGAATGCCTGAACAGTTTAGAATTACAAATGCCACTGAAAGCCAAGTCAATCAGGAAGGGGTTAATTTTGCCTACCTTTAGTCATTTAGCTTCCTTCCACAGGAATGGTATCTCCAGAGCTAAACTATTTTAGGCGCTTATCTTGGGATGAATACATCACCTTCTACAGGTATTGATTTCTTTCCATTAACTGTATGTAAGGCCAAACAGTTAAAAGTTGGAGGAGATGATCCTTGTCCATAAGCAAAACATCATGTCATGTCTCTAACTCATTTAAACTCCCTGGAAAGCGTTGGTTTCCACATATATTGTACAAAGGGACTTTGAAGGTGCTATTTTTTGCTGCAACTGTGCAAAAGTGTATTTACAAACATGACAGAGATTTTATTGTTGCTTGGTCTATCAATTCCTTTCCTTTGTGACTTGTATTTCAGGTTCTCCTTTTCTCTTCTTAAAAGAGGGGATTTGAGAGGGGGGAAATGGAATGGGTTGTTGTTTTTGGAAAAAAATCTGCACTGATTTTTATGTAAATTAAAGCTTCCATATGTACAGACTCTGGGACATTGTTCCAGTCTGCTGCAGCTCTGTTTATTTTGATTGATTTTAAGGCTGTGATGAAAATAAAATAATTTTTTTAATTAAAGGAAAATAAATAATTTTTAAAAAGAACTCTTTCTTAATGGGTTTTACATAACTAGAATCAAATGATGTTTCCAGGACTAATATGTCAAGCACTTCTTCATGCCGATGAACTGGATTGCTCCACAAAAAGTCTTTTGCAATGGAAGGGCTGCACTCCTGACCCAGTGAGATGAACGGCAGTAGCACAAAACCAGTGTGTCACTGTTTACAGCAACAGGTAAGGGCAGTGACCAACATTCCCTGTTAATCCTGCAACAGCCCTTGTTAACGGTGAATTGCCATTGCCAGCAAACTCAAGCAAATCTAGTTATATTAAGGCAGTGGCTAAGGTGGGAAAGGCATTTAGTTTCAATTTTTAAAGTACCGAACCGCTTGAGAATCATGTGTGACCTCTTGCAACCCAGGTAGCACCAACAAGATGCTGGTCTCCCCAGTGACTGACCTCATGTTTCAGAAAGCCTGTTGCAGTGCTGCTGTGAGTTGAAGTTTTTAAAAAAGTCAGCACAAGCTCCGTTTCATGCCAAAAACACGCAGAAGAGCTGAAAGGTTACGAAAAACAGCTGGTAATGCTGCGGTACCTTGGTCTGCCCAAGCCACCCTGCCCAGCCTTTCCGACAAGTTCAGTAAGTCCCTGAAGCATCTAAGAAGGCCCGTGTTTTGGGACTTGGGAGAAGGGAGGCAGATGACACAGGAGGTGACCAGAGGGCAGAGAGTGGCTAACAGCTCCGCTGGGACTCTGAGTATTTCCTCCCTAAACCTTTGCCATTAACTGAAAGCTGCTTTAGGCTGGAAGAAGGGAGTGAGTTCCCATCACTTCCAGGTTACTGTCAAAGCCTCCTCTAATGAGGAGTAAAGAGGGAAAGGTTTTAACGGCAAAATTTAGGACTCGCTGTGGCTGCAGGAAGGCCAGCCACAGAAGCAGAACTCTCTGCCGTGGCGAGGCCCAGTCTGCAGCGCACCAGCTGCCTCCCCCCCCGCCCTCGCTGTCTCCTTAGCAGAGAAGACGCAGCTACTGTTGGTCCAGCACCTACTGCGGCAGCACAGCGGGGTGCTCTTCAGAGACCCCTCTTCAGGTTCGCAGAGGGTTTAAATAACACTCAGCTCTGTCCTGGCCAGGCTGGCTGGGAGCTGAGAGGGCAGCAACGGAGCCGGGGGCAGGACAGGAGGCAGTGCAAACTCATCGAGAGCGGAGCTCAAACCTAGGTGACATGCACCGTACGGCTCTGAGCTGAGTGCTCTGCCTGTATTTGCCAGGTTTTTTCACTCACGAAGTCCTCTATCAGATTTAGTAACCTGGGCTTGAATCTGAACTTTGTGCCTTAGCATAATTCTGTGGAAGGGTATTTCTCTTTACTGGTGTCAATAAAATCACTCTATCTGTTGGTAACAGGACAAGGTTTGTTCTCTTTGACCTCCTCAACACTGAACTGGTAGTTTGAAGAAAGCAAGCATACAGGCTGTTTTTACAATAACAGTGATCCAAGCAGAGATAGGCAGAACAGGTTGGAAAAATAGATCTAAAAACCACAAAAATGCATTAAACTCTTCCATGGTTTCCACGATTTCTAGGCTTGCTCTTAAAGCCTAAGAAATGTCCTATTCCTTGGTTCATATTTCAACAACCTCACCTGCATATGCCAAGTCTTACAGACTGGTTTCAAAAAATCACTCTCTTGAAAATCAGATGGGAGAATAAAAACATTCAACAGCTGTATGAGTTGGCCTATAGGATTTCCACCCCCACTGATGGATTTGCAAACCCTACTGTCCATTTATAAATCTGAGCCTGGCTTTATTAGCCCTGCTGCAGATTTACAGATCCTATTAGAGATTTACAAATCACACCAATCTACCTTAAAGGAAAAGTCCTCATTTATAAACCCACATATTCTGCTTAGGCAACAAGGCCATCTCACAATAAATAACCAGCTGTATAAACTTCTTCCTTTTTTTTTTTTTTTTATCTCAGACACACTCAGTCTGAGCTGTCTGTTGTGATGATGCAGTCTGATGAAGAAGGAGATCTCCACAGGGAATTTTTCTCCCCAGAGAAGTCCAGATATTGCAAAAATATTTGATAGACAGACAGATACATACATACATGTGTAGTAGGAGTAGGGCAGTGACTGTGCCTCTGTACTCGGTGCTGCTGAGGCCATACCTCAAATCCTGTGTTCAGTTTTCAGCCCCTCACTACAAGAAGGACACCAAGGTGCTGGAGCGTGTCCAGAGAAGGACAACGAGGCTGGTGAGCGGTCTGGAGCACAAGTCTTACGAGGAGCGGCTGAGGGAACTGGGGTTATTTAGCCTGGAGAAGAGGAGGCTTAGGGGAGACCTTATCGCTCTCTACAACTACCTGACAGGAGGTTGTAGCCAGATGGGGGTCGGTCTCTTCTCCCAAGTAACAAGCGGTAGGACAAGAGGGAATGGCCTCAAGTTGCACCAGGGAAGCTTTAGATTGGATATTAGGAAAAATTTCTTCACTGAAAGGGTTGTCAAGGATTGGAACAGGCTGCCCAGGGAAGGGGTTGAGTCCCCATCCCTGGAGGGATTTAAAAAACGTGTAAATGTGGTGCTTAGGGACATGGTTTAGCAGTGGACTTGGCAGTGCTAGGTTAACGGTTGGACTCGATGATTTTAAAGGTCTTTTCCAACCTAAATGATTCTATGATTCTACAGAGATCTATGCACTACTCTCACTAGTCTAAAAAACAGGCTGGACAGATTTTCCTGTGCTTCCTGCATCGAGATAGTCTGGAAAGACCTGAAGAAACAGCTCTCTCGTTTTCCAAGGCTCTGTGTTGAGTCTCATGCAGAACTTCAAAAAGCAGAAGTAGTAGCCTGAAAAATAACTGACAACTGTCTCTGCTGGGCTAGTGAAGCAACAGAAATTACAAACCCTCTGAGAAGAGCTTTAAAGAGCCAATACGGAATTCTTTTTGGCTGCTTATGTCTCGAGCTTTTGGGGAATCTCACCTCTGGTTTCCCTCTTCTTGCCCTATAAATGGCTTAGCTTCTCAAAGTATCTGCTTCTGGACGTTTATTCTGGCCTTTACTTCCAAGAAAATCTCACCGTTCCAGTATCAGCCTCAGCTCCCTTCCTGTCCTCATTCTTCCATCTGATCAGTTCTCCTTACGCCCTACTAGCTTTTCCCACCTCTGTTTCTCTGCTCCCTCCCTGCCAGCCCCTTAGAGGGTCCCCTGCCTTTGATGGCATTTCCAGTGGCGTGTCTCAACGAACACTAATGGAGCTTCAAAGCCAAAGAGAGCACAGACGTCGCTTTGTGCATCGCACACCGTTTTTGTGGGTCTATCCATGCGGGAATAACACTGCACAAAGAGGGCATGCTTGGCCAACAGAGGAGCAACAAGTCTGCCATTCCCAGCAAGGGCTGGCTGTATTGTCCAGTGTGTCAATTATGTCAGCTCTGGAGACAAAAAATTGTATCATTATAAGAATAAAGAGCACCCTGGCAGAGCAGCACAGAAAAGAACAATTTTGAAGCCTGTTAATGGCCAAGAAATCTTCCTTATGCACAACTCTGCACAACTGTGCCTTGAAAACACATGCAAGATGGGGAGAAGGGGGGTTGAGAAGAGGTATTTCTTATTACACTTCAGGGAGATCCGATCAGGCCCTGGATTCTTAGTTAAGATGTAGGCAAAGTGTCTCCTATAAAAATAGCTGCAATTTGCTTGACAAATGCCGACGAGCGCGTGAGTGTTGTTTTGCTTTGCTTGTCAGCTGCCGCTCCACAGGCAGCGAGCTCGCTTCCCTTCACCCCCTCTGCCTGCTTCTCCTTCTCCGTCTCCGCTGCAGGCTCCCCCTCCGCAGCCAATCCCCGGCATGCTCCAGCTCCCAGCCAAATAAGGAGAAACAGCGCGAGGAACCCCGGGTGTCTGCAGGCACCCATGCACCCACCCAGCCAAGCAGCTGAGCCAAAGCGGCTTTTTTTGGTTATTTCCCCCTCCCTGGCTCAAAGACAGGCAACCCTCCCTTCTCCCTCCTTCTTCTGCTTTTCTGAAGAAGTAACGGAGAGACACCTGGGAAATGCCTGGGGTATTATGGGTACACAACAGTCTGGGAAAAGAGGTTTGAAAAACAAACGAAAAACCCCAACGACAACAGAAGGCTATGCATCAGCCTGCTGCTGAACTGAGTCGGGAAACAGGCACCGAGAGGAGCTGTCAGAGTGCACAGCAAAGCTGCCCGCAGCAGCACGTCACAGGGTGCAAAGGGCACCCTGCTCTGCAGACCAGCGCCGCCGGGGCTGCTGTGTCCGCAGGCGAGGGGCACTCGTATGGTGCCCTTACGTTTTACGCACTGTATCTTTTCATCATGAAACCAGCGGCTCTTGTCTATGAATCCTTAAAGATATTGCCCCCTCCCCGGTCGCACAGAGAATCGGTCTGCCGCCTCTACCAGCCCTGCCCTTCTCTCCCAAGTCTGGTATGTTGAAAGCTGCGAAACAACTCAAGTTTTAGCAGCAACCATCCACTCTGGTCCCACAGCAGGTCTGGAGCAAGGAGCACCCGTCTGCTGGCAAGGAGCGCGGTACAGCGACGTGCTGCTCGGCATCGGATGACGCCCTTCTAGCTTCTGAAAAGGCGTTTCAAAGCAGAGACCCTGGCAGAATGGGGAAGAACAGCAAGGTACGAAGCTGGATTTTCAGTCTTGCAGTGCTTAGATCAGCAGTCAATGGAAACTATCTTCATCTCATGACTTGTTCAGCCATCAACAAAGCTGGGGGTGGGGTATGAATTGAAGATTTTCCACAGACTCTTTTGATGAAAACAATGACAAAATGTATATTTTCAGTTGATTTTTCCACAGAAAAAAGTTGGGCCTTTTGTCAAATGAAGCAAATACAAAATATTTCAGTTTTTAAATTCTTCTGCAGTGCCTCAGAGGAGTTGTAGTTAATTTGCTTTGCACTCCCCTCTTGGGCTGGGATTCCCAGGCGGTCTCCATCCCTCGTGCTGCATTGTGGTGGGCGTTTTTTGGAGATGGGAAGACAGCCTCATAGCTGTTGATCATTTTCACACTCTCCTAATTTTTCTTGAGAAAACCAAAGAAAACAAAACAGCATATCTGAAAATCTTCTGGTGTTTTTTCTATCAGGATCCTCTTCCAGCACATGCATGACCTCTCTTTCCACTTAGCAAGACTCGGAGGGACAGAAATGAGGCCCCTGAGGTAAGAAATCATGACGGTTATGGTCAGAATTGTTGGTCTCAGAGCATCGATGAGACGGGGACCCTTGCAGTCCTATATCTCTGGTCTTTAACGATCATTTAGCCGAGGCTGAATGAATCATGAGGTAATCTGGTTACACACATTGCCAGCGGTGTGGCACATGCAACCTCAACTTCCAGCACCCAGGAGCAGGAGCTGCTGTGGTTGTCGTAGCCTCAGGAAGATTAGGCTCCTACTAGCCTTGCCCCGAGAATTTTAAGTGGGAGGGAAAATTAGGAATGTGACAATCTTCTGCTATGGTTGTTGAGAATCTCTGGTCACTGTTCTGGTGACACTTCTGTGGTGGCTGCCACCTTGAAAACCACGATCTCCACATGTAACAGTTACTGCTGAAGCTACTGCTGCTTAGCCAGTGCTGTAACAGACTTGTGCCCTCTGTGGAATTAACGGTCTGTCCCATGTCTTATTTTCATAGGTTGCTAACGCCCTTCAGAATCAGTAACTCCAAGCAAGCATAACAGGCCAGTTAGAAAGAGCAGCTGCAAAATTTCTGAATTACTGCAAGGCCTCTTCAAAGCAGAAGATTACTATTAAGAGGCTATTGGTGGCTACAAATAGAATTTACACACACTTGGAGGCAACTTTTACACTGCTGGAGTGAGGTAAAGGACTTTTGTATAAAGAAGAAATAGGCCTGTGGTGTTTAAATAGCAGCGGTCCACATCCTGGAATTGTATCTTACAAAAGCAGTTCACACAAATAAAATTTTGGTGGATAAAGTCATATTTCTCCAGCAGCTTCCAGTCTTGGAGCCTTCAACTGCATTAAAGGGGAAAAAAAGAAATCCCCCAAACCCCAGAACAGAGCATAAACAATTGTGACTCATGCCAGAGGGTTCCCACTCTGGTGAAGTGGGTGGATAAATACAGTGTTCTGATACAGCTGATAGTTCCTGCTGCGCAAAAGTATTTCTTGGAGTTATTGATGAATAAAACTGCAGAAGTTGTTGCTGGTTTTGTTTTTTTTTTTCTCTAATAAGGCAAATGCCTTACAAAGATATGGCGAGATCTATTTCTGGAGGTCCACAGAAGGTGGAAAGCTATATGCCTGCTGATATCCCAACTGTGATGGTAACATATGGTTGAATAATATGTTCAGAATACACTTAGAGTAAGATCAATGGGATTCAAATGCACTCCGTTATGTTATCGGAGCTGGGTGAATTTTTTTCTGGACATTTGTATCAGCAGCTGTAGATGAATACCCAGTCACTTAGGTGGGGGAGCAGAGGGTGGTCTGGAGCTACACTTAAGCTTGCTTGCACCACTGTGTGCCTGATTAGTTTTACCCCCATGGGGCAATTAATTTGATGTGGACTGTTGAACTTTTGAAATAAAATGTTCCTCTGGAGATGCCCATCTTTCCATTGATCATAGGGGTTGTTGACAACTAGGTCACTAACGTCAAGATCCTATAAACTACGTGCTCAGCAAAAGTGCCAGGGATTTACTGCCTGTTAAACATGTGTAAATGGGCAGTTATCTGCCATGGAGAAAAGCTCTCAGCAGAACGGAATCCACTTACACTGAACTCACTTATCACAACACTCCATTTTTCAGTAAATTTTGTGAAAATTTAAGACTCTCTTCAAAACTGCAGTGTATTGAGAAGGCAGTTTTATTTCTGCAAATTTCCTGCTTCAAGGGAAGTTGCTCTATAGGAAAACCTACTTAAGCTTATAGTAGTATATTTATCTTGAATCCCTCAAGTCTTTCTGCTTTGTTACTGAGAGTTGTCTCTTACTAATGGAAAGTGCGGTGCTTGTACCCTTGGAGTACCGGAGTATGAAATCCTCTTCCACGTCCCAAGATGGAGAGAAAAAAATAGAAAATAGTCTGACCTACATTCATGAGAATAATTACTGACTTAACAAGTCCCAACCAGTTTTTCAAATTAAAGCTCAGCAAGAACAGACCCACTTCCCTAAAAAAAAAAAAAAAAAAAAAGGAAAAAACTCAGTCTTATTGTCACATGTACATGCGTGCAGGGATCATGTTGTAAATGTGCCCCTGGAATATGCATGTATGAATATTGCTGTGTGCTTATATCTCTTTAGGAAGGAATTCTTTTTTGTGATACGTTGTACGGTGCCTCGCAGTGTAGGTCTCTGATCTTCAACTGGCAGTTTCTGCCCACTTGCAGTCCAGGAAGATGTATGGCAGGATATGTACAGCCAAGCAGGCTACGGTCCTTCTTTGGAACCTACGTGAGCAGGGCTGGGAACACAACTGTGAACCATTAACAAAAACTGCCCGAGAAGGACTCGTTTAGCACTTCCCTCTTGTGAGCATATGGACCAAGGGAAGCCAAAAATCCAGCAGCTGTGGATTCAAGAGTTTCAGGATTATACCTATGAACAATCAGCACTGGAGACACTTCTTGTCACATTTGAGAAAGAAAGAAGAAAAGACCTTCAAATATCACTACTTGAGACTGGCATTAAAAAGAAAGTAGCACAGAAAAGCTGAAAAAATAATGATTAGCATTTGTGCTGGGGCAACTCTTCCCTATATCCTACTAGAAACTGCCCATGACATCAACATCTCCATTAGTGTCCTGAGTCCACAGATATCTTCTGTTTTGAAGGTACTTTCTCTTTAAGGCTCCTTTCTGACTTCCCAGATTCAAACTCGATCCCAAATCAAGACATGGGACTATGATACAAAATATTCTTAATGATAGATCTGATCCTGCCTTAGGCCAGACAGATGGACTGGATGATTTATTATGGCCAATTTTGGTTCTGTAATGAATTAATTGTAACTGATTTTTAATAATAATCCCAGTTAATCAATATATAGAGGGCTTTTGTTCCTAAACACTAACCTTGGACAGGTGTTTGTATCCCTAGTCTTTCACCTCAAGAAAAAGATAGCCTACTTATAGACATTGATTCAGGGAAAACTTCGCTGTTCAACACAATATTTAAATAGATGCTTAATTCATTGTGGGCTTAAGTGCTTTCCTGAATTAGGGCTACCGAGGAAGAAAAACAGTATCATATGCAACGCAGAACTAATTAATCTCCTGATGATTTTGAATTACTGGGCTTAGTTTTTAGTAGTGAGCTTGAGTGTTTCATTACATCACAGGTAATTGAAAGTGGCAGCGTTTGGGTTAGGTTCCACATTTTTACTAACATTTTTAATGTGCAAACACAGGCAAGTTCATTTCTCCATCTAGGAAAAATGCTGCACAGTCCTAGTTATTTTTATACAGTGTTTGCCGTGCAAAAGAAAGAGAGCAGAGACAGAACTTAATCCAGCAGCTCACAGCCAAGACAGACAGCAGTTAAATGATCATGTGTGTCCACACAGAACAACTATTGTAAACAGGTATTACTGAGTGTCTGGGAGAGGAATGACACAAAGGCTATGAGAACCACTGATCATTTTAAATTCAGTCTCTAAAAAAATAGTCCAGTGCTCAAAAAAGGCTTTTGAATGATGATGAGAATTTAGTCTACGATTTTAATATAACACTTCTGGGGTATGAAGTGAGGATGACTTACGGAATGTCACTAAAATTAATGTCAAAGAAAGGGCTCAAAACTTACTTTTAGGCAAGTGACCACACCATGGAATCACTCTGAAGACATCAAAGAAAACGTCCTGTATAAATAATGGCAAGCCAAACCTCATTCACAACCCATTTTTGTCCATGATCTCAACGCTGCCATGGGAGCTAAAACCAGATCTGATTGAGTCGCTATCCTTAAGTTCTTGGGTATATTACACAATCAGAGGACTTTGTAATGCGATGGTATTACCAATGTACCTACGCTTCCTGCAGCCTCTCTACATCTTCCAGATAAGGCACCAGTCAGCCAGAACATCCACAAGATGTTTAAACCCTTTTTAAAGGTATAATGGGCCTGGGATGAATTAATTCTGCAGGTAGAAGTCATTATGCAGGCTCAGCTCTCCTCTGACAGAGCACCCCTCATTTCAGAGCAAGTTATAAAGCTAATTAAGAGGAATGCAGGAACTGCTAGTCTGCATGAGACAAAAGCCCATTAGTTCAGTGTCTTATATCCACAACAGACCAGGACTAGATGCTTCAGAGAAAGTGTGAGACTCCGCTTCCCAAATTTGGCCACCTTAAGAGACCAGCTTGGAACTCAAAGCAGGAAGATTCCTATCACTTGTGGAATTCCTGTCATGAATCATCAAATCTCACCACATTCTTGGTCTCCAGGTTTAGGAGTTTCCACTGCCTCTCCACTAGTTAAGGACGGCAGGGATCTGCAAGAGATGGGTGAGCCAGCCATGGGTGGTGAACAAATAACCGCACAAACCTCACACTTTTTTACAAGTACTGAACACACGAGAGAGTCACTCGCTTTGCACGCACTGGTTCTTTTAAAGACTGCCTGCTTGCCTAGCCTGGATTACTCCACTCAATCTTTTCTGAATATCAGGGCAGAACAGGTATTTTTCATTCTAAAAATTTCCACAAATCCACATATTTAACAGTTAACATTAGCTGGCCAAAGGTCTCGTCATTTAGCTCTTTGAGGACACTTTATGTAAGCTTTGTAGACTGGCTGTTTTAAGCAATTTTTCCTACTTGCTGTTATCTGTTACTAATGAACTGGAAAACAGTGCATCATCATTGTATGATTCTGTCACATCATACTTGATTCTTTCCAAACTCCAGTGAGAAATATTTATCAAAAATTTCTGGCTTTTTCTCCATAATTATGAACAGTTTTAGTCTCTCCATCTATTAAAAGGCCTGGACTATCACTAGGATTTCTTTTCTCTACGTACAATTTTAAATATACCTTATTTTGTCCTTAAAACTGACAGCCAGGAATTTGTCTTAGGTTGCCTTTTTTCCTGCTGTATTTCATGCACTTCATAAAACTAATTCATATTAATTGCTCTCAGTTCCTCCATCTCCTCATTTCTGTTTGTTACATATTGCTTTTTTGTTCCAACTGCCTTCTTTGCACTGAGCCTGTGCCAGATGGACTCTCTTGAAGGAGGAATTATGGCTCTCTGGCAACTTAATGCAGTCTTTTTACAGACTCATCCACGTTAATTTGTGTCTTTCTGTGTGAAATCGTTTGCTGTCAGTTTTGACTCACAGTTTCCCTCACCTTTGGGAAATCGGTCCTGTAGCAGTACATCACAGAGTGCCGTGTTACCCGTTGGGACAGTCGTTTGTTTGCCTGTAGTGAATGTCATCAGGTCCCAAGGGCTGCGCGTCCTTGGCTGAACTGCCTGCTGGGGCTGGCTGTGCCACTGGCGGGTGGCCTTGCCACCACCCTGTCACTTTGCTGAGGGCTCCACACGCTTCGGTACCATCTCTCGGGTTGGCCGTGTTCACCAATTTGCATAATCAGTGTGCAGCACTCCCCCCAATCACTGTGCAACATGAAAATCCCTGCGTTCAGATTGGCTGATGGCTGTTGTCTGCCAGAGGAGGGGTAAACAAGCACATAACCGTATTTCTCCCCAAATCTTCCTGAGCAGATGCTAATCTTTCCTCTTTCCTCAGTGAGCAGAGACTTCCAGCCCATGTCCCCAGCTCTGTCCCCGTCCCCTCCGTCTGCCTGGATCCTGGCTAAGGCTGTGTTGGTTTTGAACTTCCCGCCCATGTCGCAGGAGGTGCAGGCGGAGGGGAACCCCCAGGCAAAGGCAAAGAGGCAGCAAAACCATGGGGGCAACACCACTGAGCACCGAGTCCTTCACTCTGCTAATGTCACCCTGGGCCATCTCCAGGTGCCAAAGCTCCAGCAGACACCTGTCCTGTTTGAGCTTGGGTGGAAGCAGAGGTCACAGGCTTCAGCTGATGCCAGCTGCCGGCAGCTCCCGAGCTTTGGTTTTGACTTCTGGATGCTTGATACGCAGGTCACATGTCAGACAGACTCCTCCGTTTCCCCACTCTTCCCTTTCTCGGTTTCCTTCTCTTCCTTTATTCCCTGGAAGGGATCTGGGAGAATCCTGGGTTTTCTGCACCTCATTTCCAAACTTGTTTTGGAGCACAAGCCAAAGTGGTTCTCCTCTGACTGCCGGGAAATGTCAGCTGGGATAAAAGATGATATTAAGGAAAGCAAACTGATGAAAAAGCAGATATACATACACATATATGTATACATATATTTAAATGCATACTTTTATATATATGTATATCCCCAAGTGATTCGGGAATAGCAGACGCTAAAGGACTAGTGGAAACTGTAATAAGAGGTGTATTGACAAGCCTGGCAGCCTGGCTCCTGCCATCAAGCGTTTGTTTTCAGGAACTAGAACGCATGGTGTGAATTGTGTGGCGAGCATTCAGCACAAAGCGGTTGGCATTTCAAAAATGCTTCCGGTCCACTGGGGTGAAACCAAGCTCCAGGAACAGAGCTCAGAGCCAGCAGCTTCTCAGTTATTAATTCCTTGGCAACTTTGCCCAGAAACTTGATCTCCGTGTCCCAGTTTCCCCTGTCTGTGTGAAGATAATAATCCCTCATCCTCCTCATAAAAGGATGTGGTGGGATTGATTAAGAAGCAGTCAGTGCAGGACATATTTGTTTTCAAGGCACAGTCTGTTAACTAGAAGAGCTGTTCATGGGAGTTGCTAATAAGTCTCAGAGCATCCCTCCGCACTAGCACTAGTATTCCTTCCCTTCATGTGAGGTCAGAGGTGGTGTTTTGACACTTCTGCTGTTCAACATGACATCTGGTATAGAAAAGGTTGAAAACTGTAGCTGTATAACTCACAAAAAGTATAACTCACTTTTTGGGAATGTTTCTATCAGTGTCGTACAAGAATGGCAATTTTGTCTGACTTTATAAAATGTCCCCGAGGAACTGAAAACTATACTGAGCCTCCCACTTCATTACTTTCTAATGTTTTAAACAACTCTTTTTCTCTGTTTCAAAACAACCCTTCCCTGCTCAGAAGGAAGACAGGGGTTTTTTTAAATCTTCATAACTTTTCTGAATGTTTCGGAGAGGTCAGACAAGCCAGAGTTCAAAGTGCTGGAGATCAGACCCTCATGACACTAGTGGCTTGGGAGTTATGCATATAAATGATTATTGGTTCTTCCAGAAACCTTCCCTTCAGGCTGACAGAAAGGAGACATTTCATAGCTCTGTGGTTAGAATAAAGAGTTCATAGATGCATGACAGGCAGACAGAGGGTATTATTCAGAGCTGTAAGAATTAGTGGCTTACAGTCTGATATTGAACAGCATGCAAAGGACTGGCATTAACTGGAACTATCCAGCAGAGATGTGGACATAATTATTTAAAGGACTAACTCTCAGCAGATGGACTTAGTCATGGCAAACGCACAGGACAACTATCTACAGAGGAAAAATGCAAATGCCCTAGAAGGGAATTATTATTTTGAAGGATGCAGGCAGCCTTTGGCTATTAGGTGGCAGAATGATTCTTTCCATCTACGGAGGGCCTAAAGAGTAGTATCTTTAACATTTCTCTTCAAAAATCTGCTCACTTTGTGCTCTGTGCCTGCCAACCTCACAAGCTCACAAGAACCAGCAAAGGGTCTCGATCATCTAGAAGAAAATCAGCATGATGGTGATGATGGATGCTGTGAATGCCAGCCATGGGACGGTGACCTCCCTTGAGATTCCTCGTGAGGCAGCTTGTGGGGTGCTGAGATGCAGTGGCATGAGGGACACAATAAGCACATACCTGAGATAGGTGGTGAGGCAGACACGATTGACAACTTGGGAATTTGCATAATGGCTCTGTCCTCCTGTCCTTGACAGCCATGGGATCATATGGCATCACCCTAAAGATACTCCCCTTGGCCATCAGATCAGACATCTTGGATCTAGTGGGACAAGGAAACTGCCAGGGGGAAGAGAAACAGCAGAGACAGCTAGACAATCTCTCAGCTGAGGGGTGCTTCAGGGAAAGATGGTACTACGCCTTTTCCCAACCAGGAGTTCCGATTCGTGAGCAGATGGCTCTGCTAGATCCCTCTATGTTCTCAGTATTCATAAATGGGCTGAGGAAATCACGACTTTAATTCAAAAGCTTTTCATCACCAGCTGAAGTCCTGTGGCTAATGACAAAAAGGAAGGACAGTTTTATAACCAAGAATATCTTCCTTTCCTCATTAAGCTGCTGATCCTTAAGCACGTGCATAATTTTGGTTGCATCTAGTTCCCTAGCCTCATAACTTTTAGTGTGGATTGCTGGATCCCCTCTTTAAAATAGGATACTCATGGACAGACATTACTCCATGCTAAAGGTAGCTCTGCAGCTGCCTCTGCCTTCTGGGCAAAGTGTGTGCTTCAGGTTGGCCTCAGCCCTCTGGAAGATGTGGGATCCTACATGTCTTTACGGTGCTTGGCGAGTTAGCTTGCTCCCCGAGGGACAGACCTTTGCATGTGAGTAAGGAAGAAAACAGAGCAGAGAGCAAGGAATCAAATACAGAACACCAAAGCTAACCCTAGCAGGCCAGTGGCAGGGGCTTTCCTTCATCTCTGTCACACTCTCACCAGTACTTCTTGAGTGCCTGTTGTTGTAATAAGCAAACAAGTCTCAGCAGGGAGGAAAATATGGACAATGCGGAGTGTTGAGAGAACCTGAATGCATGAGATGGAGGAGCAGCATTGCATAAAGGTTAGAGCCAGCAACTGAGAGGCAAGCCTGGTTTCATTGCTGTTTATGCTGTAACATGTCACTTGATTTCTTCAGAACAGCCTCCCACTTCCTGTGAGCCAAGTGTTCTTCCTTCCAACCCACTTGCTGCTATATATAATCTCAGCACTGTCTACCTTTTTTGCAGTCCAATCTGGGAGTCATGCTTCCCAGAAATCATGAGATGGCATTCAAAATCATGCAGGTTCTTGGAAAAGCATGGTTTAAATAACTACTTTTGGCTGCTTGCTTTCTGATCCTTTGTAGGTCAGAGGGTCACTTCTTTTTTAGGTCTGTTGGCAGAAAAGCAAAATGGTAAAGTTCTATAAACAAGAAGACTAGCTCATAAAAATAACATTTGACCTCTGTATGTCAAATATATCATTAGGAAAATCAGTTTATCTGTCTCCTTGTTCAAGTAAGCTAAGCAAATTGGCCTTCTGCCATCTGCTTCCTCCCTACTTTTAGTGAAGAGTTAACCTACCACCTAGTCAACAAGAGGCAAAATCACTGATAAATCTGACTGTATGCTAGCAGGAAAACAATGGTTTGTAGCAGCAGCCTCCTCGTTTATTATGTAATAGCAAAGTTAATTTCTCTAGAAATTTAGTCTTGAACGGAAATCTGTCATCAGGTAGAAACTCTGCTTATTGATCACTGCAGGGATTGCGGCCGCTTCTGGAATGAAACCAGGCAGTTTTCAGTACCACACAGCACATCATACACCAGTGAAGGACAGATGCTGGCTCTCATTAGCAAACTGATGTGTGGCTGGGATTCAAGGAACCGGATCAACTCATTGATTTGTCATATTTTCTGGGCCAAACCAGGAACACCAATCCATTGCTTCTCAGGACAGGAACAAAAAAGAAAGGCATAATCAGCTGGAATGGGAAGAGGACTTGAGGTGAACCAGACTCAGCAGTCTGCTCCATGACACAATGCTTGTGTGTGCATCTCAGCATCACACTGACTTTGGTGGACACCCAGATTAACTAAAAACAGCTTCTGATTTGCTCTCAGCTATTACTGGTGTATCTTTCCCATGATTCATGCTTGCTTATTTCTTCCGGGCATATCACTAGAGTTACTCCTACTTGCATCTTGACCTGTCCATCTTGTTTTGTTGGCCTCCATTACACTGCATCTGATCCTTTGCACTTTTCATACAGAAGTATTATTTTCTTATAATCCATCCTTTTACCCAAAGTCAGTATTATCTTCTGGTGTGCATGGGTAATTCTACAATGTTTGTCAACTAGAATCTGCTTCACAGAATCAAAGAATCCATCAGAGCAGAGCCAGGTAGTCATCACCCAGGCCCTGGAGTGCACTACTACTGAAAAAAAAATGGCCAAGAATGGGAAAATGTAGACAAACCACTGTAATTCCTAGTACAATTTCAGCGTAAGATGTTGTATTTATCTAGGATTTTCATATGAATTATGTGCCTAAACATTAACTTTTTTATAAGTAAAAAAGTAGAAAAGATTGCCTTTTATTAGGGTGGAAACTGAGTTGTAGAGCTGGGGAATGTTTTAGCAAAGCTAGGGCAGAAAGAGCACCATGGGCGCCCACTCGTAAATGTGCTCACAAGCTCCTACTGAAAGGATTAGACTTGAACTCTTTAAAACAACCACATGAACCCTAGAACACTAGAGGTGGAACCAAACGGATTGGAGAGCTAGGGCCAGAGTTTCCCACACTTCAGCAAACTGGAGCATCTGCTGCATGGAACAGAGTTGATAACGCCTTCTTGTACAAAATGTGAGTGATAGCTCAAGTGGATGCATTTAAAAATCTGAAGAAAATATATGTAGTATCTCTCAATGGTTTTCCTCTGACAATCCAGTCACCCTTCTAGTGACCCAAAATTTTTTGCTGTTGTAGCTTTCCTCAGACTCTCAGACAGCTTGTGACCTTGTTTATTCTTTAGTTTTAGAAATGTCACCATCTGTATTTTAAGATGTCTTAAAAAGAACTTCCCCTTTTACAGTGCCTTCTACACAGTTTTCCATCCTTTTCTTACTGCTTAGCAGTTTAGAAATGTTTCCATTACAGAGAACTGCCTACCTTAAATCAAAATATGTTTGCTTTTAAGAACAATATTCACAAATTCAGAGGGAAAAAAGAAGATATTAGGTCACATGAAACTCCCATCGTACAAAAATTCTTGTTATTTCAGCTGAGCCTTAATAAATATCTGCCTACTAAAGTTTCTGTTCAGTGGAGTGTGTGAAATAGCACATGAACAGGTTTGGGCTTATGCAGTAGGCATGCAGCATCAAGGCTAGCTCTAGGAAATGCAGCACCTTGTACAAGCAGGGTAGTATGCGGTGCGAGGCAGCAGGCCCCTGTGTATCATGGCTACCAGTTCTGCTTCCTTGGAAGCCCTCCCTGAACTGGTTTCCAGGGGTAAGCTTGGCTCCAGTCTGCTGAGCTATAGGGTAGGCAGCTGCACAGCACAGACCTCTCTTCTGCCTGGCGCTGGCCCCACTCTCCTGGTTGGAACCCCCTCTGGCTTGGTTGATCAAGGTGACCTACAGGCCACAGGTGGGCTTGCTTCTGATCCAGCTTTCACAGGGCTGCCCCAAGTCCTGGGTCCCCTGCAAGGGCAGAGGTAGCATGCACTGAAAGTTGGCTCTGCACAGTCTGAACTGTTGCACTGAAACATCCAGCTCTGGAGCCCTCGACAAAGGAGAGACATGGAGCTGCTGGAGCGGGGCCAGAGGAGGCCACAAAAAAGATCAGAGGACTCTAACAGCTCTGCTGTGAGGACAAACTGAGAGTTGCGGGGGTTCAGCCTGGAGAAGAGAAGGCTCCGGGGAGACCTTATTTGCAGCCAGCCAGGACTTACAAGAAAGATGGGGACAGACTTTTTAGCAGGGCCTGTAGCGATAGGACAAAGGGTAACGGTTTTAAACTAAAAGAGGGGCAATTTAGACTAGCTGTAAGGAAGAAATTTTTTACAATGAGGGTGGTGAGACACTGGCAGGGGTTGCCCAGAGAGGTGGGAGATGCCTTATCCCTGGAAACATCCTAGGTCAGGTTGGACGGGGCTCTGAGCACCCTGATCTAGTTGCAGATGTCCCTGCTCATGGCAGGGGGCTGGACTAAATGACCTTGACAGGTCCCTTCCAACCCAAACCATTCTATGATTCTGTCATTCCATGATTCTATCCTGCGATGCAATGGGATGACAACTGCAGAAAGTGATACTAGGACTAGCTGACCTGTCAAAATGCTGAGTTTGGCTCCTTGGGATAATACAGGAATCATAGAATAATAATTCTATGGGATAATGCAGGCCTCTCAGATGTCTTCTATCCCTGTGTAAGAGACCCCAATATCCAGTGGCTCTCTGTTACAAAGCTACAGAATGGAAGAGAAGCACCAGCGCAGGGTTTTAAGGTGTCAATGACCCTGGCCAGGCTGTGTGGGAAGAATAAACGGGAAGTTATCTTACAGGCTTAAGCCCCAAAACTTGAGCAGTCCTGAGCTATGAAATAATGGGATCAGAGTTACCTTCCAATACAAAAGCACAATTCAGTGACCGTGAGGAGCAGAGGCAGGGAAGGGAGGGAGCGGTGCATTTAAGCCAGGACTGTTGTTCAAATGCTGACTCTGCCAGTTCCTCAGTGCATGACTTGGGATGAATCACCTAATTCTCTGTGCCATGTACCCCTATGCAAAGGGCAAGCATGAGATCTCTGTTCTCAAAATAGGAAGAAGCTGCTACGCTCTTGTGATTCACTGCAGGTGATCTCTATCTTCATATGCTCAATGACAGTAATTCCCGCAATAAAGGAAGTTGATGCTTATACATAGGAATGGCTACGGGACAGGAGGGGGCACATTATTAATTAACCGATGGTGAAAGTGACTGTGAGGAAGTATTACCTGGCACAAAACAGTCCCAAAGAACTTCCCGTTTCATTTAAAGGGAAAATAAAAACTAGAGGTGCCAACTTAGATCAAGAGAGTAGAAGGGAGACTCTTCAAATTGGAGCAGACCAGGTGCTTGCTACAGGGTAGAGCAATGAGGGTGCCAGATAGAAGGGAACTGGGTAAGAAGGATTGTGAACATATTTACAGCCATCTGGCACCTTCTAATTATCCAAATGACGAGGCTGCCTGAGTGCTCACCAAAATGTGGAGAGTGAGGGAAGGAAGGAGTTTGTTTGGGCAGAGGATCTTGAGTGCTTCATGCTTTCAACGTATGTTTTTTGGAAATGTTTTATATCACTTACAAGATTATTTATATTACTGGAGATGTAGGAAAATGATACCAGAAGGAAATGGAAGGGCTACTCCTTCTGGAGTTTTCCTTCCAGGTTCCTAAAAATCAAGTAATAGGAAAGAAAAGATACAGTTTCTTGGGAGGCAGCCTCAGGGATCAGGAACGAATCAGAAAAGCTGGATTCCTTCTCATCTACACCACTGATATATTGTTAGTATTATCTGAAGTTTTGCGATTTTTAGTGGGAACTCTGCAACAGCTGGAACCATGTTATTTGGAAGGTGATCAATAGCTAAACAGTGCTCAACAACTCTAATGAGGAAGAACAGGTCTGAGGACGGCATGTTACAGTTAGGGAAGAAAGCCATTTCCTTTGGCGAGAAAAGAAGAGATCATCATGGTCAAATGTTTTGAACGAGATGTCAAACCAAGGCTTCACTGTGCTTGCGATCGTGAAACTTTCCATGGTACCTAGTGTAAGAACAGACATAAAAACACTGTGTTCTGTCAGATTCAGACCACTGATTTCTTGCATTTTCTATCTTTGATTTCCTCTATACTTAACAAAATTGCTTTTTACTTTCCTACCTACATGCTCTTAATGTTCCTAGTGAGCCCTAACTTCTAAAGAGCATTTTATGTCTCACAGTGTACCCCTTGTCATTATATCTTTTTGTGCTGGATTTCTTGTTTTTAAATACATTCGCATAGTTTGAATAAGTTCTTGGGTGTTGCAATGTAGCTATGTTGTTTTGTTTCCCCCCTTTTCTGTTACAGTTCCTGTCTTGTCTTCTGGCAAGTTTGCCTTTTCTTTTTTGGTCATTTATGGGATGCTGCCAGAAATGCTGAGCCAAAGTATTTCCATTTCCTCAATTTTGACTTGTTCTTTTTGACTCATTTTTAAAAAATAAAAATCCTTTATATTTTTCATTCATTTGATTAGTTCTTTGCTCCTTCAATCTTTGTGTCCAATTGGTAGGTTTCAGTATCATCTTTCAAGCAAAAATAATCAGATATAATTAGATTGTATCACAGTCATATTACCCTCCTTTGCTATGATGCCTCCAAAGAAATTGGTTATCGTTAAGCTGATAATGTACCAATATTTCTGGTTAACAAGCTGATCTCAGTATTTCTTTTAAATTCCCTGATGATGATATGTCTGCCTCTATGTGTTACATCAAGGCTTTTCATTCTGTGTCTATACAATACTGCCCAAAGGGGATCTGGTTTACAGCCACAGTTCCCAAGCACTGTGGTAACACAGAGCAAGTAAGAATTTGTCATAGTGACTGATTATGGTTCAGTCAAAACAGAAGAGTCAATCTCCCTCCACTGGTATTAGGGGGAGCCTTGGATTAAAGACATCTCACCTAGCGGGGAATAATCTGGTGTGTCCTGCAGTCAGTCCTGCAGGCAGCCTGTTACAGAGGAAGAGAATTCACGGAAACTGAACCCATGTTTCACATGTCCAAGGTTCATACCTAAATCACTGAACTATCTTCCTCATTTTGTAAAGAAGCTGATGGTGCCTCCAGAAAAAGTGGATCAGATATGAACAAAAGCTGAGAGACATCTAAGAAAAATAGGAAGAGCCCTTCTAAAAGCAGCACACATACCATTATTTGTGACAACACACACAGGAACAAGACACTTGGAGAATGTTGTGTGAGATAAAGGAGAGCTGAAAACGAATCAGTCTCACTGTCATTTCTGTTGTTACTAAGTATGGAGTGCTCCCAGCCCAGCAGTCACTGGAATGCATGCCATTGCCTTATTAGCCTGCAGCCGCTCTGAGGCAAGTCTGGTAGCCACAGCTTAGCTGGGTCAGGACTAGCGCCTTACGAACTTTCCCGTGTCAGATGTTAGCAATGGCGTGAGACACAGCCAGGTCTCCGGTTTCACTACTCACCCTCCCGCCCCAGCAGAAGCAAGTTTAATGAACACAGCGTTGCGCTGAGCTGAGAGCCCAAGCTGCCCTGACGATACATGTCCTTCGCATGATGCTTTCAGGGCTTTGGATGAAGTGAGTGAGTGCAGAGTAACCTTGCTGTGGTCCAGCTGCTTGGTACAGCACAGTAGGCAAAGTTATTCCAGGCTAAAATCTTGCTCAGTTTGAAGCTCATCTTGGCTTCTGGGGGAGCTGGTACATGTATTTTAGTGTGGAAAACTTTGCTACCAATCTGACTTCACTCTTCGCCCTTCCTGCATGAAGTTTATCGTAAGGTGAATGAAAAGTTGTCTTGCTCTGCCCTCTTATGATGGTATCATATTTCCAGCTGTTTTTTATTGGGTATGTCCTGTCTGCAGCTGAGACAGGCTTTTACAATAAAATATACGGTAAGTATACAGATTCTAAGGTCTAAGTGACTATATTTAACAGTATTGATTTTAAGTATTGGGATACACATTTTTGTATTGCTCATTTTTTCTTCTCCTTTTTCAAATTTTCTTTTTAATGAAGCATTTGAATGCTTTTCAACAGTGTGTTTACACCATAAAAACTGAAGTATTGCAAATGACACCTGCGTAAGGTAAGTCCACACAGTACAGTACAGCAGAGGTCACATCCAGCTGGCCCCAAACACCTCACTCTGAGAGCTTCTATACTAATCTGTTCCATTCAGCGTTAATCTTAGCACAGGCCAAGCCAGCCCTGTCTACCTGCAGGGCACACACAAAGTTCAATTGCAAATATTTGCAAACAATCTGGGCTTAGTTAAATTAAATTATATGTATTGTTCTTACAAACAAAATGCTCTAGAATAATGTTTGCCTCTGGAGAACAAAAGGAGGCTAAAAATATTAGAAAATTGTAAAATCATAAAAAGAAACTCTGCAACTTCTGACATCCATTTATTCATCATTTTTAAACAGCATGGGCAGAACTGAATGTCGTGTCCAGTACAGACATTCCTCAGTTCCGAAAGCTGGTATAAAAAAGGGTGGTCCATGATGTTATTTAGAGTTCATATACTCATCAGAGAGATTGCAGAAGACAGTGATGATATTGCAGCACTACGCTAACATCCAAAGGTGGTCCATTTTTCATTGTCTTTTCACACAAAACCAGGAATACATGCAGTCAATCCATTGTCTAAAAACATCAGGGGCCAAAGGAAATGGTTGCAGCATGACTTCAGGCCTGGAATCTTATTATGAAAATGCCTAACTATATTAACTGAAATGGAAAGCCTGTTCACATGAGACACCAAAGGGTGTACATGAATGCGTGTGGCAACGCTTGTGTTGCAATCATCACTTCCACATACTGTTTTTAACCTATAGTTTTCCTGTTTAACTCAACTTGGTAGTCAGTAAATATTTGACCCACGCTCCAGCATTTCCACGTTTTCCAGGGCTCCCCTATCAGATAGGCTGAAATACTTTGGGGATGCTGGGGTGCCAGTGTCCATGTGAAATGCCTGCAGTATACTTGTGGGTCTGCACCGAACCCTTTATCCATTATTCCCAAAATGAAATAACCCACATGTCACCAAAAAAACATACTTAGAGAGTTAGAAGAGTTTTCCTCATCTCTCTATGCTTTCCTCCCTCCTTTCTGTTTTTTCACTCTGTCTTTTGCATTTCCTAGGCCCACCTCAGTGACAGTCAGCCTCTCTTGTTAGTATTCACAAGAACCTTCATTTTGTGAATATCCTAATAATGATAAAGGAAATACATGAAAAGAACAATCCCAGTGCTGTCAACAGGTGATTTTTCCACTTTTCATTAAGCATGTTTTCTTTCAAATGTTTGCTTTTAATGTAAGTTTTAAAGTCACCTGTTCACAGGTGTGAACATACTTTGTGTCTTGTGTGGGGTGAAAACACAGCTGCTTCCTGAGGTTTGACTGAAGTGAGCAGCAGCCACCTCCGACTGCATTTCCTATCTGCCCAGAAGCACGGGAGAACAGGAAACGCTTTTACAAAAAAGACTGTACT
This sequence comes from Phaethon lepturus, assembly GCF_000687285.1. Lineage (NCBI taxonomy): Eukaryota > Metazoa > Chordata > Aves > Phaethontiformes > Phaethontidae > Phaethon > Phaethon lepturus. The sequence goes on along the minus strand of NW_010531087.1, from coordinate 11,888 downwards.
CTTTATAATGGGAGCTCCTCCAGACAGGAACAACCTTTCTTAACTGGTTGGAAAGCATTCAGTAAATTTCAGATGCTTAAATAATAACAAAATGACGGCAGCGCCACAAAATCCAGAACCAGTTTTACTGAGTGATAAGTGTTGCAACGTGCCAAGCTTTGCTTCTGCTGTTGAACCCACAGGAAACACACTCAGATTCAATGAAACAGCACAGTGTAATAACAGCATTGGGGGGGTAAGTGGAAAGCAGAGATGGTGGTGGTGGTATGGCAGTTCTCGGTTACGTTTGTATCATCTTTGACACTCTGTCCAGCATAATATACCCGTTCACATTTGTCCAATGCTATTGCGCACTTCAAAGGCCCTACGTAATTAAAAATACCTATTACCTCTATGTAATAACTTCAGTTATCAAAACTACTCCATAGAAAGTAAACCCAAACATACTAAGTCTTCAAGATTCCAAGTTTATAGCAGTACAGACAGTCTTAAAAGTTCAAAAATCATGACTCAGGTTCCAACAAAAACACGGGGTTTCAAAAAAGTCTTCATGATTTTGTCACAACCTTTTTTGCCTCTTGTGCATTTAAGAGTGCCCTAGAATCATATTTTCCTTTAAAGGTTGAAGGAGTTTGCTGGATGTGTTTCTTAAATGATAGCAAAAATTATCCTACATTCACATGACCCCAGGTGCTGTGATTTTAAGATGACAATTAGTACTATATTCATAATGCGATTGTGAAAGCTGGCAACGCTCATTTTGATATGCCGCTTTCCCAAAAGCCCGTAGAAAACAGATGGACTTTGCGACATGCCTGGAAAATTAATTAAATCTGGACCCTGGTGGACAAAGGAGAAAGGAAGATTCAAGGACATCTCCTGAAAAATGTTTCTTCCTGTTCACAATGGACACAGGACTGGGGATGCACAAGCCACACCAAGTGACTGAACATCTCCAGAGTAGGTTTGCTGCTATTAAAAGATATAGCAAATGAAAATGTGTTTGTTTACGGTCACAGACTGCTGGGAGAACTGTTGTCACTGTTGGATTTGCGCTAAACACAGCCTTGAACTTGAAGGAATCGGTATATTTGTGAACCTCAACTTTACACTAGCAAAAGTTTCACCACTGTTGACTACAACCACAACCATTTCTGGCTGTTCACACACCGCGTTTTTGCATCCCCAGTAAACGTGAAAGCTATGAGAGAAGAGGGGAGGAGGAGGAGGAGAAGGGTGACGGGCGGTTTGAGAAAAGGAGCAGTTGTACAAGATTCTACAAGAAGTTCATCCATCCACTGAGCTGAACCCTTTTTGACCCAGCTGTTGGATTCTGTTTGCGTGCTCCTCTGTTACAGAAACACTTTGTTATTCTTGTACTTGTACAAATGCCACTGTCCTAGGGTAAGGACTGTGTTAGAAAGCAAGTAAATTCAATGACAGTACAGCCGAAAAGAGAATAAACTCGCTATGGCCTGCAGCCATACGACCCCAAACCCAGATTTCATTAGAGTTTATGAAATAAGCATCATAAGTCCTGACTGGGAGGAGAACAAGAAGCTGCCAAGAAACTTCCAGGTATGACGGGAAGTAGCGTTGAGACTCAAAACCCCAGCTACCTAGAAAGACAGACTAATAACTCAGCATGTGGCACTTTTCTCAAAAGAGTCCAATAATTAACCTTACCACTTTGGTTCTGTTAGAGATGGGTACATGCTCTCCCTTTCGATAAAGAGAAAAATTCTCATTATTGCATTCAGTTATCATTCAGCGACTAGTCTAGCATCTTGCTTCCAGAATCAGTTATTGCTTAACACTCCAAAGTAACACACAGCTCACTAGACACATTATTTTTCATAATGCCATTCACAGACCCGGGAGAGGAGACATACCTCCCAGAAACCAGCAGTTCCTAAGCACAAGATTTTATTATCTTATTTTAGCATGCGCATTATGGCCCAGATTTCGAGCTGCAGCTGTGTTGTGCTGTGGGGACTGTCTCCTGTCTAATTTAGAGCAGTGGCAGATTAGGAATTGCTACAATTACTATGGTACAATGTTATTCCAACCTCAGCTCCATTTTCCCCATAATTAGCCCCTGCACCAGAAAGCTTAGAAAGAAGATGATAGGAAAGTGGCTGTACATCTCCTGGGGACACTCCACGGCAGGTAGAAATGCACCAGTGACTGAATCTATTGAGAATACAGCTATAATGTATAATTATATAATTAGAGAAACATAAAGCAGTTAGCTATAGGACCAGATCCTCCATTGCAAGCAACAGTGGTTGCTCTGGCCCAAAGGATGTAATTCATTAATATTATTGCTTGTATATTTAGGAAATCATCCTCTATATTTAGTAAATGTAACAGGATAAGAGTAGTGTTGGCCAGAAAACACGGTGAGGACAATTGTCCTTCATGGATGATGTTAAGATACATCATGATAAAACAAACTTTAAACAAGTCCAGAGTATTTTGGCTTGGAAAAGAAAAATGAAAACAAACCCCCAAACTAAAGAATCCCAGGTACTAGACCAATACCCACAATACAGGCCTTTTTTTCTATGAGTATGTAAGAACAGGAAACAAAGTGGGGCTGGGGGCAAAGGAAATGAAAACAAGTGAACGCCTTGGAAAGAAAAGTACTGCTATAAAGCTTTTGGACTAGTAAAAGAAAATTCTGTTTGTAGAAGACTTACTAAGAACTGGAGAGATATCTGTGGAAAAAGCCTTAGATTTTGCTGCATTTCCTGTCGTGTCAGTGAGCAGAGTGTGTGCTCAGCAGGCAGGTTACCTAAGCATTTGTAGGCAGGACAACTCCACCGGGTTAGCCTTGTACTAATCCAAGAGGGGATTTTTATCAACAAGTGTACCTGGGAATTTTATGGGATCCCCTTTAATACAGAAGGATTGTGCTACAAATAAAAGCATCCCCAAACCTACCAGCACGTGAGTAATGACCTGCATGATGCCACGGAGAGCTTCTGTCCTTGCAAGGGCAAGTTAAATTAAAAAGCAGTGCAACAATTACAGTATTTTGTAGGGTTTTTTTTCTTCTTAGGCTATGAGGTACAGAGGTTAAATGATATATAATATGGTCACCTTCAATGTTTTGTGAAAGAACAGAAAGAGCAATATTATTTACAGTAGATTCTTCCTTCTCCCTTTTAGGTATGCTGAATTTTCATTACCTAAGGGGCAAATTCTGATGTAGCATTATATTTTTACTAGACTGTCAAGAATATACTCCCCAAAATATTGTGCCAGTGGCCTCAGTGATGTGCAAGTCCTAAACATGACAGACCAGCAACTAAATCTTTTGGACAGTTCATTTAGAAGAGTGAATGTAGAAGAGAAGGCAAACTTGCTTTTTTTTTTTGTAAAAAATTTGGAGTACTAATTTCACAAAGCTAATGCATACCGGACAATGTAGTACAAGCTCCTCCAGGCTGTTAGATGAATAAGGTCTTTCAGGCACTGCACACTGCCCTGCTTGTTCCCTAAAGTAGCGCGCTCTGGTAGCTAACCTCTCAGCTGGCAAGAACAGAGGACACTGGACCAAGTGCCATTTGTCTGCCAGCTTACAAAAAGCAGAACCACCCTTACAGCTGTTCCGTTCTGCACTTCCTATCAGGCACTTTAATTGCATCTGACACTATAGATGAAGACACACGATATTCTTTAAAATTAAAAACCCCAGAGTTTGATGAGCTCAGCTGTCAGAATCCCACTGCAAGTCAACTCTAACCAGCTCAGAGTTTTCAGAATCTATCACACCTAGCTTGCGCACTCCAAAAATCATAACACGCTAAGAAGTCAGTCTGTAACTTCTCCCCATCCTGAACAAATATTCCTAAAGTGAATCAGAAAGCAATAAATAATTTTAGAATGCAGCCTTCTGTCATAGTTGCCTATGAAGGGGAAGATAATTACCTGTTACCTGTAACTCCTGAGTGATGTAAATAGAGGGTTTATAGATGAAGCATTGTGGAAACTGTGTATATTTTACTATGTGAAACCAAATAATTTTTTAGATCACCTTGAGGTCTTCAAGCATCATTACAGGTAGAAGAACATGCTACTTATTTTGCTGCATTTTCAGACTTACAGTACCACGTTTAATGAAATGAATGCCACCAATGAGTACAGAACCTTCCAAAATACGCCATTTTAAAGAGTTATTTTGACTCCTTTACAGTCAGAAGATAGCTCAAAGATAACCTATCTGCGGTTCCCGCC
>NW_010531087.1:0-7615 GCF_000687285.1 Phaethon lepturus | reverse complement strand
GCCCGACGGTCGTTACGGGTCGGACTGTCGTGTAGACGCTGCCCTCTAGTGCTCGTTCTTCCTAAACCAGGAGCCAGATCCTGTCTACGGTGCCCGGACCCCCTCAGGTTTACAAGCAGAATCGGCGATATGTGGTTAAAGAATTTAACCACAGGTCATTTTTATGGAACTGCAAGGGGTTTTTTAACATTTTTCCCTTCCCCTTTCTTCCCTCTCCCTCCCTATTCACCAAGTGGCAAATGAGAAAATAACACGGGTATTGCAATAGCATCTAAGGTGCCTCTGCGAGCGGCCCGGGAGCCTCGGTTCCCTGTGCCCTGTACGGTGCACTGTATGCACACATTAACAGAAAAATATACACATATAAGAACGGCAAAACCACAAAACGACAAGCTGACGGCTTCCAACAGCTCCAGGGCCCAGGGGCCCGCCACGACCCGCGGGTAGGGTCCCAGGGCCAGGCAGCCCACCACCATTCCAGGCGCCTGCCAGACGAGGTCACTCCACAACAAGAGAAAGGAGATCCTCCCATCGTGCCTTCCCTTGGATTTTCACAGAATAAAGAGAGACATTTTCCCTATAGAGTTTCAAGTGTCTCAGGATAAAAATAAAGTTTCAGTTCTGCCCTTCCAGAGCACAGCACTGCTATGTATTTTTTTGACAGCCGTTATTTCCCCCACAGCATGATGCAGTGTGTTCGTAAGTACCACTGACTACTAAACTTGCGAGCCATCAGCATGGGGTATAACTCCATTTGTTTGGGGAATTTACATTGTACAATTCTTAGCGCTGTTTTCTAACAAATTCTAACTTTGTCACTTTTATTGGTGCTTTCTATCACTGGAACCATGCAAGACAACTGGACCTGCTCTTTACCTTCGCAGAAGAAAACTGACTGGCTGTGGGCACTGCTGCCCTTACAGGGCACTTACCAATTTGTCACTGGTATTTGTGGAGCTGATGATGTAGTAGTCATCAAGAGTTGAGGAAAATAAGCAAAAAATTCTGTAGCTAAGTGATTGTACCTTGTGTGTTAAGTTCCCTTTTTTTAAACTATTGGAAACATCTGAGACACAGCAGGTTTTGCATACATTCTAAACTATCTTCTAAACAATAAATCCAGATAAATATAATTGCTTCTAAAAGCAAACTGAGTTTTAATAAATGTATTTGCTTTGACTTTCTTAATTATGTCACTTTCCTTAATTATGCATAGCCATTTCTGAATTATCGTTATTTGCCCACGAGTAATTCCATCGCTTCAACTTTAAGCACATGGCCAACACTTACACAGATTAAAGATAAATAACTACAAGTACTATTGGTCTAAATACTACCAACTGCTGAGTAATTTCCAACATTTAGGGGCAGATTCAGGAAATGACTTAGGCAGGTTCTTAGTACTTCAGAACAGAGTACTAAGTCCATTCCTATGAGATGAGTATTAACTATACGTTTAAGCACATGCCTGTCACAGGGACTTCCTAGCTCCACTCCCTCTCCACCCCTGGCCGGTGCAGCTTCTTCCTCGCAGTGGGTAAAGAGAACTTGTCTTGCTCTCCAATTCTCCCTCATCTACCCTTCCCTCTTTCTAAAGGACATCTTTCCCATCTACACAGCAAACAAGATTTGCACTAACCTTGCATATAGAACTGATGTTTGATTCCTAGTGAAAGTACGTTTTCTATACCCTTAGAAATTCAGGTAGACTAGAAGAAGGAAAAAGAGACCTATTTGGGGAATTTGTAAAAGTTTTAGTGCAACTAAAGCACTTCAAAAGACTTGCAGTAAAAGACACAGAGCGAGAATTTCCAAATCTAAATGGTGTTTCTCAGTGGGCGTTTCATATTACTATCTTCTTCATGATTCCTCACTTTGTTCTAGGAAATATTTTTCTTTCAATGGTATGGTGTTCCTGGAATCTTCTTTGTAGTGAAAATGCCTAACCTTAATGTAGAAATTATGCAGAAATTTAAGCCTACAGCTATTCAGAAATTCAGAGCGGTGATACATTAATATTCTTCCTCCTTCCATCCCTCCTCATACTTACAAAGGTATGACTAGTCTGTTCAGACCTGTGATTTGAATGAGGAGTAACTCTACATGTCTGTGGAAAAAAAGAGGCTCTCTCAGGGAAAGCCTCTCTTATTAATTTGTGTAACATGTTAATGGAAGAGATTTCACTAACAACCAACCTCACTACCCCTGGCAATATACATCAATTGAGATGGAAATACCCCTCATTATATCATAAGATAAAACATTTTAATCTCAAGAAGTCTGTGCTTCAAAGAAAGCAAGCCCCAAACACATGCATTTATCTTTAACGCCAAAAGCTTTAAGTATTTCAAGAGTTACAATCTAAGCTTTCAGAGCTATATTACCTTCAGCGGGAGTATTGGATGGATGTACACAGGAGGTGTGATTACACCCCATATTTAGCATTAAAAAGTCATGGCTTGATTACATATGGAAAAGAATTAAAGACAATGAACACCCTGGGTGGGCCAGCCCACAAAACGGACCCCTTTCATACACTGGTGAGACTCTGCTTCAGCGCACCAGACCTCGATAGGCCGCAGAGGAGGACAGAGGCCGAGCCGGTTGGTAAAGGAAGGAACAGGTCCTTCAAAGCTTCGCCCATTTCCCAAAAGCCTCTTACAAAATTGCTGCCAGATCTGGGCTTCTCCTACTATTTTATGGCAACTAACTGACCTTTACCTCCCGTGGCCTGATCTGGTTTGTAGAGTGTTCTCCATGGCTCAGGTCCAGAACTTTATATATGCCACGAGCTCTTTCAAGATTTTATGGCTCAGGACCACAGCTGTGTAACAAGATGGAGATAATCGGGCTGTCACAGCTTGCTTGCATCTCCACCATTTTGTGCCTTCTGTTTAAAGCAGCTGAGGAGGCTCTCTGCCTGCTCCAGGAGCAAACAGAATCACAGCCACCTCTCCTTCTCCACATCTCTCCAAACAATTTGTTGTTGGTTTCACCACACCTCTGTTTTCAGTCTCTTTGAGGAAGTTTTCTGAGTCATTTGAAATTGGCTGTGCTTTTGCCTGTTCTATGATTGACCACATCTTTGAGCCCTTGAATGCTGTGCAGAGTATACAGAATCCATCAGAAAATTAGGAGTCTATTCTCTGCTGATTTAGAGAAAGTCAGGTGCCTGTTTGCTTGCAAGTGCTTATGAAAACTTTCTATTCTATGCACACACATATTTAAAAAAAAAATCTATATATCTCTGTGTGCGTTATATATATATATTTTTTTAAAGGAAATACACTGATTCACTACTCAGACAAGAGTTAACCAGGGCTTTCCTAAGCTATTGCCGACTTCTAAATGGAAGGAGAAAGGTAGTAGACATTATGCAAAATGCTTTCTCATAACTGGAGAAAATGACTTTGCAATATGCAATTAAAAACAATTAAAAGTACTAAACTGTAAATCACTGTCTTGAAACAAGAGCACTGGTATTGAAGTTGATTTTGTATCATTTGAACTCTTATTTAGAGGAATGGATATATCTTGTTGATGTTTGATTCTTGCTCAATAGTGTGCACTGTGATAAAGCAAACTATTTTGGGCTGAGGAAAATCTCAATTTATCTTTTCATAAGATTTTTCCTTGAGTGAAAAAATCATGATTGGGCCTTTAAGAATAGCAAAGGACTTGATAACACAGTATAGTTTAACAATGGCCTGATTACCAATTCCTTCCTGACAATTATTTCTTCCGGGGTCTCAACACCCATTTAGGCAAGTCCTCTTGATATTCCTCATCTAGAAAACATGCTTTAAATTACTTATTAAGCTACACACCATGCACGTTAAGAATCCTAAAGTGTAGAGATCAGAAGTGCTCTCATTCAGATACCAAGCTGCAGAGCAATTTGCTTGTTTGCAGGACTCCTGCCCAGGTTAGCGGTGGGCTTTGCGTAACAGCTGCTTCTTGGATGCAAGGTCTTGTTTAGGTACGTGACACTTGGCTTTACGACTAAAATGTTGAGAAGGTGACTGATGAAAATCAAATTTCAATTAAGAAAATTTGATAGAATAGATAGCATGTCATCGATAATTTTTTTAATTGGTCTGAGGAACCAGACCAATTTTTTTTAATTAAATTAAATTAATAAATTAATAAATAATTAATAAAAACCAGTTTTTAATTAACTGAGGAACAATTCTTGATTTGAGGTATTGTGTGTGTGTGTGTGTGTGTGACTTTATATCCTGACTTAATTAAGCTTTAATTACTTTACTCATGTTAGTATTAGTAATATTTCTTTTTTTTTTCCTTTATATGTTGGCATTGAGGTACCCCTGTGTTCTGGCTGATACTAACCACTGCTCCTTTATATTAAATACCGTTCCTTTATCCAGTCACTCTTACTAACAATGTGAATATGCTGCATGGAGAGTATTACAGCAGTGAACGTCTAGACCTGCACCATACCCTGCCAAACAGATCACCACGAATGCACCTTCCAACATGGAAGGGCTGCACAGCAATAATTTTATAACTATAAAGGAAATTTCACCCTTTTGTTCTCATTACTGGCGTGTGTTTATTTTCCAGTGACAAAATCTGAGTCAGAAAGCCATATCAAAGTTACAGAGCTGTAAAGGAGATCAAAGGTATGTCTGTTAAGGAATGAAACTCAGCTGTGAGACCTAGGACCCTTTTAAGAACACGCCCTTACAACATTTTTAAACAGGTTTTTGTTCAGTTTATGAACGTAACTTCAACTATTGTAAAATTTATTGTTAATAAGTCCATTAGGATGAATGCAGAGAAGGATGAAAATATATATATGCATGTGAAAATTAACTGTAAAAGTCAGTAAACAAAACTATATTTCAGTAATAAAGTACATTAAACAGAAAGAAAGTTCAAATATTTGACTTTAATGGTGTGTAACTTGATGTTGCTTGGATGAACAACATTAGCTGGCTGAATACTCATTCTTAATAAACAAACTAATGATTTAGTTTCCTGGAAATTAAACAGTAAGTTTCCTTTTCTTCTCTGCTAGAGGCTGAAATGGAGATGAAAGTACCTTTGTAAAGCTTAACTTTTCTCCCTGTCAGTTTGAAGAATGAGAATTCCTTTCAACTTCATGTTTTTAGAGTTTTGTAACTTATGTATGAGAAAAAAAAATAAATTCTTACATTTTAAAATACATTCAGGGTACTTCTTAACTTGCTGAATCCTTGTGTTCTTACCCTTATAGATATTTTGTAATGAGTTGCTAGCTAATAAGTATTCTACCTAGGAGTTGATATGTAATGGGTATGCTAGCTATGTGTGTGTGTATACATGCATTTTTATTAAACAGAAGTGGTTTTTTTCTTTTTAGAAGCAAACAGTTTAGCTGGTTTTGTGGCATTTTAAATTTGTTTTTATAACTCACATTGTTTTTATAACTTCTTGCAAAAAATAGGGCATGAATTACTTGAATTTTCAAGTCTGATCCTACTACTTTTTGTGTACATCCTCTAACAAGTGATACTGATGAAAGAATAGATTGAAGAAAACATTCTTGTAGTTTTCAGAAATGCAAATTATCAAAGTCGTTCATTTCAGTACTAATAGTAGTTTTTGCTGTAATATGGGAGCTTATTAGTTACAAACAGCAGCACAGAAGAAATACCACAGTGTACTTTTAAGTAGAAGAACAGTTATGAGCCATCACTGTGACGAAGCTGAGAAAAAAAAATGTGATTCTAAAATCTATTAGGAAAGGCACTTGCTGCAAAGACATGTTAGTATCAATACAACTTTAGCCAGGAGCTCCCTTCCAATCTTAGGTTCCTAATGAAATTATTGAATTACTTGTGCAAGTCCCAAATATTCCCATGAAAGAGAGAGTCCCAAGGGAGAAGGATACGGCAAAATTGTCCCATTTTCTCTGTATTCCCCATGTCTTTACTCTTCAAGATTTGCTCTAAAGCCCTTACATGAGTGTATCAGAGGAAACATACCATCACAGAAGTTTGTAATAAAGTTACCACACAGCTTTAAACAAATACACAAATGTAATTAAACTTGTCAACTGATACTCACAGACTTTTTCATCCCTGAGAAAAACAAAAGAGATTTTCAGTTTATCTTAAATAAGTTCAAAAAAAATTTGAGCTCAAACACATTTCTGACATTCCTCTACCAGAAGAGACCAAGAGGTCTGAGCCTCTCGGGTGGGAACGCTTCCAGCAACCTTCCTAAAGCCTTCTGCACGCCACAGAGGTTTCTCTCTGTTTCACAGGTTTATGAGCCAAATTTTTATCTGGCCCCATCCTAGTTTTCCCAGCTCACATTTGCATTGGAACACAGGCCAGAATTTCATCCCCTGGCCTTGGTCCACACTGCAGAACAACTGCCCTGTGTTTTGTGTTTGGTAACTGCATCTACCTGTGCATTATCTTACCGTCAGAGGTAACTGTCTTCTACATACTACAGCGCTGGTTTGAGCTCTCTAAGGATCTCAGACGTCATCACGATAACTTCTTTATTGTTCTGGAGGTTACATGATGCCAACAATTCCTCTGCCAACAAAAGTTACTATTAAAACAACACTGTCATGAGGCTATACTTAAAATGTAAAACAAAAAAACAAAAAATCAAAAACAACCAAACAAAAAAAGCCAAAGCAAACAAACCAACCAACCAGCCAAACAAACAAAAAATCCAAACAAACAAACAAACAAAAATAAAAAAAAACAAACCAACCCCTCAAATAGTATGTTGAGATAAATTCTTTTTTGGCAATTATTTGATAAAACCATTTGCACAAAAGCTTATGAATATTTTATGTTTTCCTGTAGTCTCTGTTCCTTATCATCCTTTAGCTAATAAAAAACACAGTATCATGCAAACATAGAAATAATAGCACAACAGAATTTTACTCTTGTGATGCAAATCAACAATAAAAATATCTTAATGTACAAAGCAGCCACTTTGGAGGACTACTTAGTGAGGATAGCTTTAGTCTGCGGAGGGTAGATCTCTGCAGACTCCCTTCAGAGCCGATGGAAAGAGAGAGGGTCCTCTAGGAAGCCTCTGGCAGCAGCTACATGAAGTGCTGCTGTCTGGCGGAGCTCTCACACTCCACTGGCTGTGCAGGGGTATCGTTTATGTTTAGACCAAGACTATTTTCTGTTTTGCTCTCATTTCCCTTATCTCAGATCTGAGATGCCTGATGTCTGTTAAATGCCTGTTGGAGCATGTATCTTCCTTCCTGCGGGTCTCTTGGGGACAGCAGTGACATGGCACTGCAGTTTCAAGGCGTGAAAAGGGCACGTAGGGACTGCCCAGAGAGACAAAACTGGAACTGGCTAATTACACTGCGCCGCACAGGTCAGCATAAAATCACTCCATGTACCTTTAGCACCTCCTGAAGAACCTATCTGGGGACCTCAGTAAAGGCTATGTGCACAGTGCTGTTTTCATGGACAGAAACTAGTAATGCTTCAGCTAGGAGGAGTTGAGGAATTCTCATTTGCTACTCCTCAGTCATCAATATGATTATTTTATTTGAATTAACTTTACTGTAGAAGGAAATGCACATCAAACATACAATTTTAACATATTATAGTAATATATTATTATA
>NW_010531086.1:0-18627 GCF_000687285.1 Phaethon lepturus | reverse complement strand
GATATTGAACAAGACTGGCACCAGAACCGAGTCCTGGGGAACACCGCTTCAATTTGACAATTTTTTGACAATCAATTCAATGTGACAATTTTTTAACCTTAATTTTCAGATTGTTTTTTACCTTCCTTTTTCCATGGTGCAGTTTGCTCAAACAAAATTGACCTTTTTCTTCATTGTTAATGGAATTGCAGGTGTAAATAATAACAACTGAACTGCTGATTTTTGTTGAACATTAAATCAAATGCAGGTACAAAAATGTTGATACAGAACGATGCCAAAGCTGAATGTGGGCTGTGAGGACTTACCCATACGCATATCTTCTTTTAGTATAGCTCATTCATGTCCAAAAATTTACCAGGTCTATACGGTTTCAGAAAAATAACAAAAAGGAAAAAAGTGGCTCATTTAATCTGCCTTTCTGATTTTTAGTTGTTTAATTTACATGTAATTTAATGCTAATTACTTGGATTTCATTCAAAGCTCCTTTTGACAAGCCAAAGGTGATGGTAATTCTGAGAATTCGGATAAGTAAAAAATTCTGGAAAACTGTTGGATGGCTGCTGGTATCAGTTTGTACTGTCTTTCATCCCCATGCATTTTCAAGCTCGGTGTTTGGTGTTGGAGCACATAGCATGTCCTGCTAAGAATGTAGCACAGATATTGTATAGTCAACTTTATTCTTCAAATATAACCCCTAAAGGAGATTTCCAGTGAAAAATGTTGATATATAGCAGTGCACTGTTATGTACCAAACAATATTAATTTAAAACTATCCTGCAGTGAGACCCCCCTGAACTTTCTCAAAAGGTTTGAACTTTTCAGTCACCATGAAATTGTTCTGGGCAGCTGGCCAGTTCCCAAATAAACTGTGTGTACATCAGTAGCAAAGCTTTTAATTTTGAACATGGTTGATCTCGGCCTGTTATGAAAACTGTCAAATAAAATGAAAGAGTTAGAGCATTGGAGTAAATTTTTCATAACCATTTCATTGCACTGAAATATTTACAGGCTATTTAAGTGAATTTCACATACACTTGCCTCACAGACCATATGAAAACTGCATCTTTCACGCTTTACATTTTGCACATTACTGGCTCTTCTTCCACGATCAGAATTAAATAAATAGAGAACAAAACAAAAAGTTAGGAAGGGTAGGTCTTATCCCTTTGGCTATGGTTTAACTCTGTTTCTCCTTTGGCATGTTGTCACCAAAGTGTCAATGTCTTAGAAACTCAATGACTCTGTTAAATCTGAGCTTTTGGTTTGCTTTGCAGGAACATTTCTTTCGAGGACGTTTCTGTCTCTAGATGCAAATATTAAGAGATACCCACCTTAGTTAGCCCTTTGAACTCTTGAAGTGATCACGTTCATATTAGCAGACCCTGGAGCACTTCCATGTTCCAGGCTGTCAGTTCCACCACGACGAGACCTCTGCCTGTGCAGACACTTCTCACATCCTGCTTCTGTATGCGGGGGTGTGGGCTGGAGGGCAGGCGTGACACCGCCAGTTCACCAACATTCACTTGAAGATCCGAAGCACGCTGTGGCCTGTCTCTTCTGGTGGACGTAAGGAGAGGCTGTGGGAATGCAGCTCTCCTGATTGCATCCTTGTCTCGCTCCAGTGCTTTAAGGCTTTTTTCAGCAACTCCAGTCCTATCAAAGAAGTTGCAGAATGCCCTTTAAAAGAGCTCACTACTTTCACCCTGACCACGCTGGCAGTGATTCATATCTGAGTGATTATTGTGCTACAGTGTTTTAAGATAAAATAATTAAGAACCACCATTTATTACCTTACTCTCCTCTTGAGGTTCTGCATAACACTGTGTATACTGTGTGGCTCAAATACTGTAATACAGTGTATTACTTTTTTTAATTTTTACATGTCAACACTTTTCTTTCTGAAACACAGATGAGAAGACTTTAGTGGCTAGCAGAGGTGGGATGGTTTGTGGATAGTCTCATGGCATGGCTCTGTTGGCCTGGTGGGAGCAGTGTGGTTATGTGGGAGGTGCCATGCTACCTCCAGCAGGACAGTGATTGCTTTTCAGACCATGCCAGCACAACTGTCTGGCCACGGCCAGGGTGCATCTGCATTAAAGACCTACCCCTGCCCCTTTTTCTCACTAGTCATTACCCGCTGTCTCTTTTATTCCCCCTGCCTCTACCCCAGCCTTCCAGTTTCACCAACCCTTCATGCTACTGTGTGTATTTAGGGCAACCACTTACAGGTTCCCTTCAGTTTTAAGGGTCCAGATCTAAACTACAGGAAAGCTGGTTTTAGCAATCACCTTTTTGTAAGGAAGCCTTGAAGTCACAAAGAAATTTACAGCTGGAGCTGCATTAAGTAGCGTGAATGAGCTCACCCCGCAGGAGCGCCTGGGCTGCGCCGTGAGGGACGACCAGCACAATGAAGCGGTTGCTGCTGCTGCCGCCACGTTGTCGGTGCGTGCGGTTCAGAGGGTTTGGCTTCAGAAGAGGTGCAGTCCCACACGGATCTACGTGCCCCATCGTACATGGGGTTTGAAGCCACTCTAAGGACCAGCCCTTGGTTCTGACCCTTACGTCAGCCCCAGCGGCTGGAGCGCATCTGTGTGTAAACAAGGTGGAGCTTGGGGTTTTGTTTCCTCCAGGAAGAATCTGGTTTGCTTACCAACAGCAAACAGCAAGCGCTGATGATTGCGGGATTCACCTCAGACTGCTCTGAACCAAATGGAGGCATGGCCATAATGCCTTTCTGGGAGGAAAAAAAAAAAACACACACACACAAATATGCTCTTTTCACCAATAAGGCTGCCTTTCTCACAGCTGTCTAAGACAATTGTGTGAACAGATCAGGGAGAGCTTGGATTTCAGGGACCCGTCTCTGAACGTGTTATTCAAATTACCATTGGAATCCCAAACTAAGATTTCCTCTCTGCCACTCCTCGCCACTTATGTACTATTTGGACAAGTTCTCCTGATCTAGGTTCAGAACAGACAGTTGTACTGTATGTATTGCATCATTAAATCTGCTCCTGTAAACTCAAGCACTGTGGAAATAGTGGAAATAGACATAAATTCCTTCTATGGCTTTACAGGAACCCTTCTAGCAGCCACAAGAGAATTTAGCGAGGCCAGGCTGACAAAATGTTGTTGAACTGCTCCCAGTAGGCTCTTTGAAGCTGGAGATCGAGGGCCATGTAGAGCAAATGAGATCACTGTGCATTTCCTTGCCAATAGTAATAATAATAAATAAACTTTAAAATCATAGATAAAATCTCCTGATATTTTATTTTGGGTTTAGCTGTTACTAGAAACACTCTGCACCATAACTGCCATATTTCAAATGGTACAAATAATTTTGTACCTTTAAAAATGTAAGTGTTTGCTATGCGGTAAAAAAAGTTGAAATGTGAAAGTTTTAAGCAGCAGTACAAAATAAGATGTATGTCATGTGGAGCAACAATTACACATTAAATGTGTAGAGAAGAACTCAGTGAAGCTAAATGCCTCGTGCTCCCCAATATGTAATATTATCACAGCATGAGTAATTGGAGATATTCTGTAGAACTGCTTTGACTTTAGGTTATTTTAAAGCCTATCTTGAATCATTCTCCGTTTGGACAGGGGATATTGCTGTCCCTTTGCTTACCTTTTGCACTGTACACTTTCCGGCTTCCAAGCCCTCCCTGATCTGTTCTACACTGAAACTTCAGACAGCATTGCAGTCTGTCATGTGCTCCCTATTGCTTATAGACTGACGTCTGCAATCAGGAGTTCATAGCTGTAAGAGACGTCGTTGTCCATGCCAAAGCCTGCATATTTATGCAATGATTTCTTATTGAAAAGCAAACCAGCAGAAACTGGAAACCTTTTTTTCCCCTCTAAAAATTACCCCTTCCCAAAGCTTTTCAACAGTACAATGTTGCAGAAAAGCCCTGTTAGGTTATCCAATTCATTTCCTTGTGAGTGAGGGATTTCTTTCTGCAGTACTTTGGCATTTCAAAGGTTCTGTCTAGTCTGAATTTGAAATGATGAGGCACTTCCCTCCAGAGACCTCTCTGAACACTCAGAGATTTCCCTGTAAGGTTCCTTTTATTCTCAGCCCAAGAATTCCCTTTCATAATGTCATCATCTCGCTCCTATATTTGAGGTACTTTATTATATTCTTGTTTCCAAATGTTTCTTACATAAATTTACATCGTCTCTCCTCCTATATTTGAGGTACTTTATTATATTCTTGTTTTCAAATGTTTCTTACATAAATTTACATCATCTCTCCTCTCCTTACTTTATTATCACTTATGGTAGATGTAGTATAAATATTGTGCCTCTTTAGTCTTTCTCTCCTTTATTTTCCCTCACTCCAGTTGGTTTATGTAGCTCTCCCCAGTTTTCATGGCTCTCTTCTGCACTATTTTAACTTGTCAGTGTGAGACTAATAAAATGGTATTTAGAAGTGAATGCATACCCAAGTACGGTCTCTTCAAAGCAGCACGGAGAGGAGCTGTGGACTTCTGTACCATTTTATAAAACTATATAATGTCTAACCAACAGAGATTGGTTGTGAGCATAGCCTTTGGCTGGTAATGTAATTGGTGCCCAAATTGGCCTTTTGATGCTGTATTGAAGTACAAGTTCTTGTTTAGTTTCTGCTCTCATTCTTGCTGTAGAATTTTTTCAGTCTGTTATTTCCTGCCTCTATTTTTAAATCTGTCCTTTTCCTTGTCTGCCATGGTCTGCTCTTCACATTTTAATATGAAGTGTATTTCATTCCTGTCATAATTTCTTCCTTTTAAGGATCATTAATGAAGCAGTTAAATAGGACTGGACATAATACAGATTTATGCAATATTCCCCTTCTATTCTGTCTCAGTGCTTTACCATTCATCATTAGTCCTTCTTTGTAGCTCTTCGAACAATTTTCAGTCCACATGACAACTTATATCCAACCAAATATGAATTGATTTTCAGTTTAAGCTGTACTATGGCTGCAAGTGGAGATGTTGCTGATAGCATGACAGTGCAGCAGAGCAGTTGTTCTTCTATAGCACGCTGTGGGAGCATGCATTTCACTAGGCAGTGCACATGAGAGTTAAAGCTTCATTTGACTTCCTGGGCAATTCTCCCTGGTAAAAAATCTATAGCTGATATCTATCAATCAGCAGTATTCCCTGCAGGTGCTGATGGTGAAAATCTGTTTTAAAATGTAAGCTTCTAAGCCAGTGCTTGCAAGCAGGTGGGAGAAAGAGAACTGAAATAATCTCAGTTAGATGTGTGTTTATTGAAATAGGATGTGATACTCATTCCATTTAAAATAAATGTAAAAATTAATTTCACTGATTCTTTTTGACTTGGTATTTTGTTGCAATGACACAACTGATTTGCTACATAAGGTAATCAGAATTCAGGAATCATATCACAATATCATAGCTTTTTTTATCTTACATCATTAGATGTAAGCATCATCTGTCCACATAGATAGCCATATCAGCCTTTCCTGTACTTAGATGTGTGATATTCCATGGAATAACTGTTTGTGTATACTTAGAAATGCCACATTTTTTATGTGATTTGCTGCAGCTCAGTATCGGAATTGCTGATGTAGATGGATTCCTTTGAGTCCTTTGTTATTACTTATAATAGTCATCTAAATGTAATTTTTCTGTTATTTTCATGTTCTGATAGCTGGATATCTTTAAAATTGCTCCCTTTTAAAATACTATGTTCTACATGAATATCGAAGAGCTGTCAACACATACAGAAAGATGTGCCTAATAAGAAAAGACCGCGGGTGAATGATTGATAAAGTGCTAGGGATATCTGAAGAAAACGTAGAAATAAGCATATCGAATAGGGCACTTATATTTATTGTATTTTAAAATTAAAATTATTAGCAATCCTCCCATTTACGACTTTCAATAAAAGGTATGGTATTGTTAGGTATTTGTCAGGTTGTAGCACAAGCAGACCAATAAACTTCTGAGTATCAAATTTACCCTTTGTAGTTCTTTGCTGCCATCTTCTGTTTCTTAAAATGATTGCTGTTATTATTTGGATTCTGAAAAACAATGCTGGGATATTACAGAGCAAAATTTCCCTTTCTATCATTTTTTTCATTTCCTTGTTTTCAGCTAAAGCAAAGTGAAGCAAATGCAGATACAAAGGAGAAGCTTCCATTGCGTCTACGCATCTTTGAAAAATTTCCAAACAGGCCACAAATGGTGAAAATCTCAAAGCTTCCATCAGATTTCACAGTTCCAAAAATAAGGTATTGAAATATTTCTATTACTGATGTGCTATAAACCTGCTTCGTGCCACATAGCACCCAAAATATGTGGCTGTTTTTCTTGTGGATTAGGCAGATAGTTCAGAAAATCACAAGTGAAACAGAGTTAACATGGGCATTGAAAGGAGGTAACATTTTGGTTTTACCTCATTTTCACTTAAAAAAAAAAAAATCCTACTATTCCTTATAATGTATTCATGAAAACAACTAGATTGACCGGAACTGACACAAATACAAAATGTTTGAAAAGTGTGTTGTTGTTTCTCGACTCCCATTTGGATTTTAGATTCTTGGCTGACATACATACACAACTAGCAGTCTAATCAATTCTCATGTAGCTTTTTAAAGTTAATATCAACTAGCAGCAAAACATTAGAGAGGATAACTCAGGCTATCCAATGCCACTTAGGCTGTGATGACCTTCTCCCCTCTTTGGATTTGCATAGTTACCACTTTCCTGTAAAACTCACCTTAACAAAGGATCAGACCCTCAGCTGTCTACTAGATCATCGGTTACAGTACAATTATTCTTGGCGTGGTCCCAAAAGAAGCTTACAGAAATTCAAGGGCTGCTCGAGCACGTACATGGTGCTAAGACGATGCCCATTCCAGGATCCCCACCGAGCACATGCCAAGAGAGAGGACGGTGTGAAAGATGACTGTCATTGTTCTGGGTCTCCTGACGTTACATTTCTTTTTATTAAGCTTACAAGAAAGCTAATGCTAGTGGTTTGACATGTTTGTATCATTTTAGCTGAATGAAAGGAACAATGCTGGTCAGAAGGGTCAGAAAAAATAACCTTCCAAACCTCAAGAAAGAAGTCATAGATATTTTGCTTTCAATATCAAAATACAATTTGGTTATATATTGAGGGCGTTCTTCTCCTAGTCTTAATCTTTTTCGGTATTTCTTTCTAGCTGTGATTTTCCCAGCATGCTCTAGAGTAATATGTGATCTTACTAACTACTGAAACAGACTTCGAACTATCACTAGCAAATCATATCTTGAAATCTGAAGCTACTGTACTATGTAGAACTATGTCTCCAGATAAAAATTAGTTTTAACACAGACAATTTACACTGAAATTAGGGCAAAACTTACTAAACTTAAAATACAGCAAGATAAATGTACATTTGTTGTAAACAGAAATGCTTCTGTGTTTTAAACATGGCATATGTGAGGCAGAGAATTGCTGAAGCACCTTAATACTGGCATTCAAAGCAGTTGTATGAGCAGATGTTGTTTGAAATCTTGAAGAAAGAATTTCTTGCAGAGAGTATGTTTCCTTTGGATTATATCAGTGTTTGCTTTACATTTGCTTTACATTGAAGGAACTCATTGTTTAATGAGCTTAAAAGACCTGAAAACTGCAAAAGGCACTTCAAATATTTAGCACTTCAACTGCTAAATAAATAAATAAAAGAATTATTATTAAAAGGAATAAAATTATTTTCTTCAAGGCTACCTGCAAGCCATTCACCTCTGAATTCAGTTATGTAAATGAAACTTAAATGAATTTAAGTTTTACCAGTTGTTTCAGCTCTCTGTCCGTTTATACATCTGTAGCCCAGTACAACTCTTTCTTGGAGTTTATACATCTTAGCACTAACAGGTTGTGAGACGTTATAAAGAAAACCAAATATTAACTCTCCCTGGGTTTTTAATCCATCAATATCTTCTATTTGTTCACAAGGGAAAGTTTTATGAAGCAATTTATTGATCGCCAGCAACAAGATACCAGCTGTTTGTTGCGAAGACTTCCTTCAGCATCTTCTTCCTCATGTGACCACTCTAAAAGATCAGCAATTGAAGAAAACAAATATATTGATCAAAAGGTAAATCAAGACTATAGGGTAGTATATGTCTTTCCTTGAGTATTGTGAGACAAGATCTCAGATTATTCAGTTTGTCACACTACATAAAAATGAACACAAGCTAGGACAACTGAACCCAGGCTTATTTAAAGGCTGTATTTAATTTAGCTTAAAACAGACATCACAGCAGATCCTCATTTGGTTTAAATTTTCCTGTCTCCTTTGACTTAAAAATTCAGGATTTGATACCTAATTTTGTTCAATACATCCGTCTTATGAAGCTGTTGGTCATGGCTTTTTTTTAAGTAGTCTTCCTGCTAATCACTGAGAAGCTAGAGGAAAATTAAAGTTTGTGAATATCATATTGGATTTTTGAGCATCTTGATACTGTTGCAATGTTGAAAATGCACTTCACTGACGCACAGTCTCTGTGTACTCACTGGAGATGAGCAAAAAATTAAGAATTATTCTGAGTATTTAGAGGACATTATCCCTCTGTAGGCCTTGGAATTGGTAGAAAACAGATGCTTAATACATATATTTGAGACCCATTGTGTTGAATGCTGCTACTTTCCCAGCTGGACTGGCATGGATGGTTGGATTTGAAGAGTATCAAGTCTGCTTGGAATGATGATGCTGCAGCATAAGTAAATGTGTGTGACTTCTGGCTCCTTGCAAAACTACAGGGTCAGAAAAAATCTTCATGTGTGTCATGGAAGATACTGGTTTCCCAGATTTCTGTTGGCATCTGCATTGATATCACTTCTTGATCATTTGTAATATTGTGTAACTTATTAGTGACATTTTAACAGACAAAAGAAAAGTCTTTTCAGTATTCATAACAGGGTGCTCAAATCCTGTTTGAATATTAACATCAGGGGTTTGTAAATACATTTTAAGTCACAGAATCCCAGACAAGAAAAAGAAAGATGGTACGTACTGCATCTACATGGTATAACTCTGGCTTTCCTAGTATGTGGTTTGCAGCTGTAACTCACGACAGCATTCATACCGGCAGGAAGAAAAGTTGGGGAAAATAATACTCTTCTGATAATGAATGAAAAGAGGCAATTTGCAAACTACGGTTATTTTCCATCCCTATTTCAGTGCAGGAACATATTCCTGTGGCCAGTGTATTCTATGGCATCACTATGGCGAACCTGAATAGCATGGCCTGTACAAAATATTATCTATCAGACAAGGAAGGTCATAGGAAAGAATCAAGCCTAAATCGACATCATCTACTCTAACAAGCACAGCAGAAAAATTGGATAAGTTATTAAATGACAAGTCTGGGGGTCAGCAGGGCTATGCCAAATATCACTAATGGCTGACCTCAAACACTGTGCCAGGGAAATCAGATTACATTTCTACCATGTAATGAAGAGATGAACAGGGCCCTTAAATTTGTCCCAGCCACACACATAAGTCCATAGTATGCCATGCAGAGCTGTGCGATGATTCAGTAGATCTGTTTACATGAATATAGTTTAAGTATATTAAACTGCAATCTTTCTTAATTCCTTCTGCCTGCTGTTCACAAAAGTGAATCCCTATTGTGTTTGTAGATAGATGAATACATGGCACAGCGTTTTATTCAAGGATATCTTGCAATATGAAAACAGAATACTTCATTCTTTTCAAATTTTCACTTCCGTTCAAAAGCAAATATGTTCTGACTTTCATTTTTTAATTGAAATAAGTGTTTGCAAATTGGTTTTGCACTATTCAACCTGCTTTAAGCACATACTTTTGGATTCCCGTGCCTCAAGGGTAGAATTGATGATGAGTAATACATCTGATAAATGTAGCTTAAAACAAGGTATTTACATGTTCCTATTAAGAGGGAGAAACCAGTAGGAAGGATTTTGTGAAAGTAATTACTCTGGCTTTCTATAGTTACAGTTACCAAGGCAACCTCATTTTTGTATGAACAAATCTTAAAAATATCTTATCCTTAAAACAAGCTTAGAATGACTGGTTGCACTTAAATACAAACCTTGCATGCATACTTTACTTATCTTTGTAAAAAAAGAAACATGACCAAACATTCTACTTGTCCCAGTGCCAAGTAGGATGCATTCTCACTGCTCCTCATAGCAGTGTGATGGCTTCAGAAAATTTTCACATCTTTTTTTGCGTTGTAGTTAATGAAAAAGATAGGGTGGAATCAAAAGGTGGGATTCTGCTGTCAGATTTGACTCTGTCCTTCCTTCATGGTGACTAAACTGTGGCTAGTTCCTCCATGATCTCCTGGCTTTATATCAGTATTTCTGCATTCCACACCTGCTGAAAGTACTTAATATTTGCTCTTCAGCAACATTCTTTTTTTCTTTCTCTAAAAATCTGCCACTATATAAACATGGTGGTGGTTTTGTGTTCAAAATCAATCTGACCCATAATTTGTGATCGATAAAGCAAATGGGTTCTTGTTCTCTTATATAATGGAGTCTTTTCAGTATTATAATTAACCACTCCCTTGAAAAGATGTTTTAGGTTGTTAAAGGGGAATAGATTTTTATTGCATTCTTTCCTTTTTTAAGGTATTTTACCTTCTCAAAATAATTGAAAAATTTATTTATTCATATATATTGCCATAACCATGATGACAATTGGTTTGAAATTATTTTCATCTATCCTGAATGAAAAGAGCAGCTTTGGAAAACAGATTTCTCTGATATACTCCTTTTTTTTTAGTCAAGTATGTGGGCTCCAGAAGTTTTTCTAACTCTTCCAAGTTTCTAAACTATTATAAAAGTAATAAAATAACTAAACACTAATATAAAAAAATACTTTCAAATACCTAAATGCCCTTTACCTTTTATACATCTTCTAAGAGTTGTCTCCCAATGTGGGAGGGTCAATGTGTGGGGTCTGGGTGTGTGGGGACAGACCCGTGCCATGTTTATTTTACATCCAATGCCAGCAACACCTGGGCCACCTCAGATACAGATGCTTGATAGGCTGCTTAGCACGATGCTTTGCTTGAGTTATTTATGATCGTCTGTAACTTTGTGTGCAAGACTGGGATTCTCTGGAGTTCTCTGAACTTAACACTGCTGGAAGTGCAGGATGGTGATTCTTTGCTCCCTGCCTGAGGTACTGCTGAGCAAATTTTCTTAAACCTATTGATCTTGCCACAGACCTCCTCCACTGCATGCTGAGCTATTTTATCCTGATGTGGTCTGCAGGCCATGAGTTGAAGAGCTCTGGGTCTAATTAGAGAAACCAGGACTGTCAAGATTGGTGAGGATACCCCTGTTGTAGTAGAAAGAACCATGAAGATGCTCTCTGGTGAGAGAAGGAAAACTGCTCAGAAAAAGTGCAAGTATAAGGAGACAGCGCCTTTATGAAGTCAATAGGAAAAGTATCTACAGAAAGGGTAAAAAAATGAAGAGAGAGAGTTATGGTATTAAATGAGGATTGTATATATGGGAGACGGGGTGTTTTAGAGCAGAGAGAGAAGTATTCTTTTATACTTATACATTTGTATGAAACATTCACAGTTGGGAATTTCCTTATTCCCACGGTTGGGAATATCCTTTATTCCGATGCTGGGAATTTCCTTAGCCAACCAATATTTCAGTAAATTCTTGGACAGAAGAACTGGATGAAATGCGGAAACAGATAATTGTTGTGTGAGCGGGTAGATGAGAAGAAAGGAAGTTGGCAGAAAATAAGGACATCTCACTGTGGTGGCTGTCACAAGAGCCTGGGGGCTAGTCACAGCAAGTTTTACAGGACAAAAAAACTAAACGAGCTGTAAGTTGTGCAACAAATCAGGTGTCCAGTAAAATACAGCTGAGTTGCCTGTAGAGCATTGGCCTTGGCTTCTTAACTTCAAAACTAGAATCAGAGGAGCACAGAAACACCTCAGAGTGCTTTCCTAAGAGGCATACAACTTTTAGCAAGCCCTGCGGAAAATTGTTGTGAGGAGGAAGCTCCTGAATCAGTTACTTATCTTTGGCCACACAACACAGCACATTGTTGTTAAAGTAAAATTCAAAACTGACAGGCTCATGAGATGAACTTTGAAAATGTCTGTGGCTCAATATGTACAGATATGCATGTGCATCCTTACAGCAATGGCACAGCAGGAGCAATTACAAAACAAAGCAAAAGAGCGTTTAATATATCCATGTATTTTATAATTCAGACTTTGAGCATCCCCCAGGAATATAAACAAGCTAGCCCTCCTATTTCTGCATTTGTAACATTAAGTGGATATTAGCAAACATATTTTCTCTTTTCTGTCCTCTTTATCATCCTGTTTCCTTTCACATGTGTGAGTTTTGTTTGTAGCTCTGCAAGCAGTGAAGTTAGTAGCCATTCTTTTTTCCTGTGGGAGCCAGATCCATCATTAAGGTCTAGCTCTTGTGAAAACTCAACCTCCCACTCCATATGCCTCTCCTGTTGATTTCCTAGCTACAGCAGAATGTACCTGTATGACGGGAGGCCAAGGTGAGAAAGTGAGAGCTGATCTCGGAGGTAGCCAGAGCCATTACCATGGAGGACTATGCATGTTAAGCAGCAGCCCTCGGACTAGATTGGTGAGAAAGTGAGAGCTGATCTCGGAGGTAGAGCCATTACCATGGAGGACTATGCACGTTAAGCAGCAGCCCTCGGACTAGATGCTGCATTCCTTGGGGAGTCGGTGCACGGAATAGAGCACCCAAGTGATACGTTGATGATGACCTGTGTTGCCTTGCAGGTGGGCTGCTGAGCTTTGCACCCGCTTTTTTTACACTATTTGGCTTCATTCCCGGATATGGTCCTGCTGATAACCGTTAAAGTTAGATGGGATAGAACAGAAACATCAACCCAATTATAAGCCTCATCCTGGAAGGGTCTGAGTACTTCCTTGGAGATCATCTCCCTCTGATTTGGGTAGAAATCATTGTCTCTCTACACCTTAGGGAAAGTCTATGATTTTATCTGTTTACAGTTTCACGCACAAATTCAACACACAAGATTTCCCACAACTTTTAATGCATGTTTGGTGAACACCATAGATACTCCATTTGTGAGCTGCTGAGACATGCCCCCTGTTCTTGATAAGATGTTGTTGTTTAATCTGGCAATTTTGGCATGTCTTTCTCTGATCTGTGGTCAGCTTCTTTCATTAAGTATTCTGTTTCTTGCAAAAAGAACCACGTATATTCTGAGAGTGTTCTGAAAGGACTTTTCCTTGCAGAAAGTATTTATAATTGTAAAAGCTGGGATACCCTTTCAGCTTTTCTAAGGCATAGCTTTTAGTATTGAAGACTGTCCCAAGATACCTTTCAGAAAATCATCAGGCATGAAGACATAAACTTTATTTGTATTTTTTCCTTCTTAGAAAAGAACTAAAGGTAGAATATTTATTCATAAATTGTCATTTCCAGAATTTCCACTCCTTATTGTTATGTCCCAAGTTAATCAGCCTCTTCTGAACTTTACTTTGGGCATTCTGTTATGCAAAGCAGAATGTTGGCACAAAAAGTACGATAGCATTCTGTTGTGTTCCTGATTATTCTTTTCTCTAAGTAATTTGAAAGAATTTTATCACATTAATTTTGAATATGGCAGAAGCTAATAAAGTGTATTTGCACATGAATTCAAAGTAGAAAAGATTATTTATTTTAAACACTAATAAATACTACATTTTTCCTGAAGTAATTCCTGCAGAACTTTGTTCATACGTATCAACAAAAATCATTCAAACTTTATCTTGATCTCCCTTTACTGAGTCTCTGAGTAGAACTCTGTCCTAAATTTCAGTTTCCGTATAGCACTTCTTAATTAAACACAGCCAAGTCCTTTAGTCCTACCTATTTATGTCATTCACAGGATAATGCCAAAATCTATCTAGCTATAACATTCAGAGAAGTCATTAAAACAGTCTACATGATGGAATAAGAATGGCTTATGAATCCAGCATTTTCTTGCTCATTACAGTCTTGATTTTCAGAGAAGATGATTTTTGTCCCATGTCTCTCCTCATCAGATCTTTCTAAGGAAGTTAATATATGTAAATACAGCGATGTATTTCAGGTTTTCTGAAAATTCATCAGGAGACTTTTGTCTATTTTGCATTTTTGAAGATTTTGTTTATTTTCAGATAAAATGAATATGCAACAATATCCCTATGTCCCTGAGTCTAGATAATCAATTTCTAGAAAAAGACACTTTCTTGTGAAGTATTTTACCACGTACACATTTCAGCTAGTCACGTTTAACTTTTGTGACCACATTTGCCTTCAGAGCAGAGAAGGCAGGACTGCAATGGTAACAAAGTTCTGTTCTTGTTATGGTCTGTCTCTGGCTTCTGATGATTTTAGAGTGCTTTGTCACTCTTGCCTCTACATAGTATGTTCAAAATTCTGCCTGGAAAAGACCAGTTTTCAATTACATTCTGACATAAAAGAGGCTGAGGACTGGATGTTTTGACATTTACAAAGTGCTGTAATTCAGCATTTCTTTCTGGCATTAGCTTTCTTCTTCATCAGTTTTGAGCTAAAAGATTTCAAGGGTTTGATACAAAGGCTGTGAAGATGCATCAAAATGCAAGGGGCTGATCATACTCTTCCTGTTTCTTCAATCAAACAAAATTCAGACATGGCAAGATTTTTAGGGCTGCTGTATTTTCACAGAAAAGAGCATGCATTCGTTTGGAGTGAAGGGAGATGCAACAAGGGACTGGATTACAGGAAAGCCCTCCTGTTTGAGTCTTCTACTCTCCCTTTCCCTGCTCCTACTGGGGAATCCAGGAGTAATGGGCAGTGCATTTACCATATGTCTGAAACTGAGGGTGTAATGAGTGTATTGTGGGGAAAAAAAAACAAATTACTTAAATTAAATATCTAGTTCTACTAATTTGCTAATATGCTAGAAGATAATTCAGACTGTGTTCATACAAGTATTTCTGCAAAATACAGTGTTTCTTTCTGAATATTAGAATGAGCAAGAAATGAAATTCTCTGTGCTTCTAGGAGACTTATAAAATTAATCTCTGAATAAATTCTCTCTGAACACTAATGCAATGAAGATGCTGATAGAGTTTGGGTTGTTCAACCTGAAGAAGAGAATGCTCCAGGGAGACCTTATTGCAGCCTTTCAGTGCTTAAAGGGGCCTTCTAAGAAAGATGGGGACAGACGTTTTAGCAGGGCCTGTAGCGATAGGACAAGGGGTGATGGTGTTAAACTAAAAGAGGGCAGATTCAGACTAGACATAAGGAAGAAATTTTTCCCAATGAGGGTGGTGAACCACTGGCACAGGTTGCCCAGAGAGGTGGTAGATGCCTCATCCCTGGGAACATTCCAGGTCAGGTTGGACGGGGCTCTGAGCAACCTGATCTAGTTGAAGCTGCCCCTGCTCATTGCAGGGGGGTTGGATTAGATGACCTTTAAAGCTCCCTTCCAACCCAAACCCTTCTATAAAAAGCCTGCCCTTTAAACCGCTGAATAAGAAGACATAAGAAGACATAAAAGAGAGGGATTCTTCTTGCTCCCTGGAGCTGCTCCCCCATGTGCCTGTGATGGACTATTATCATCCCCTTTAAGTCCTTGGGGATTTTATGAGTATGTTAATATTAGCCTTGTCCACATTCTAAGACTTAATCGAAAAAGGTTCTTGGTTATGAAAGGACATGTAGATTTTCCAGACCAGCAGTCACCTAATTAGAAGAACATGGCTTTCCTTAAGAGACAGGCAGCAATGAAAGGGTACAAAAGGAATTAAGGCTATTTCAGGTCAGTGACTCCCAAGAGTTAAGGAGATTATGCCCACTTCTCATTCTAGACCTCTGATCAAAAGGGACAGCCTTCGACTACTTGTGGCGCTTACCTAATGCTAGACCACTTTCTTCACTGTTTAGTGAACCTGTCTCTTATACAGGACAACTTCACCAAGGGGCAGATTTTCAAGGTCCAAATGAAAATAGCTAGTTCTACTTTGAGAGAGGGAAATTAATTCAGTCATCTCTAGAGATCCTTTGTAATTGCATTCTTTATGATTCTGTAGGCATTAAGCAAAATTTTCAAAAGAGCTTAAGAAATTCCCTACTGATTTCTATAGGATTTAGTCATTTAACCTGCTTAAATTCTCTTGAACATTTTATTAGGTACCTACCAACAACTTGCATCTGGCCTTCCATCACTCTTCATATTTTTGTCACATCATTTTGATAGAGTCCAATCTTCTCAAGCCAAAGATGCATAGACAGAATGTTGTTGAACAAATAATAATGTATGCATTTGAGAGGCTAGACAGCAAATTCCTGTGGGCCATATATATCCTCTATTTAATGAAATGCTCAAGCTTTGATCAGATTCTGCCCAAATATTTTCTCACTTTTTCTTAAAAATGATTCAGATATGTATCGCTTATTGTCCTGACTCTTCATATTTTCCTGAGAAACTGTACGTGTTTAAATACCGATATAATACATAACAATCTGTTCATTCTGCAAGTCTACATAAACCAACAATTGGCATCTAACAAATTCCAAACAGAAGCAGCAGCTTTGGATGATTTTTTTTTCCTTGTTTGGAATTTCTGGCATGATACAGAAGACTATACCCATATGGTCTTGCCTATAAAAGATTGCTATTAACTGCACTAAGCAAAAAATCCTAATATTCTTACAACACATTACAAAATACATTGCATGCACTTACTTTCCTATTGTCAACCAAACATTTCAGACTTTTATATCTCCTTATTTACTTATGACCTTGTCTCACCTTATGTTGCAGAACACCCACCAATGCTTGTCTCTTCTGCCAGCTCTGCGGTGGTCTGGTACAAAAATAATCCACTACATCACCACAGTTTTTACCTGTTGATAGCATATAATTCTCTGTCAAATTCAGGTTGAAAACAATTGCTTTATGCCGTGCTTGCTGGGGTTTGTGCATGAAAAACATGTCACTAGGAAAATATATCAAAACCTTGACAATGAATAGTATTTCTCAAAATGTAGAACCGCTGAGCCATATCTTAGCTGTTATAAATTGGTATAGATCCCCCTGAACTCAGCAGTGCTGTGCCAATACACCTAGCAGGTAGGACTGATCCACAGTCATTTGCTGTCACCTAGCAAAGGTACCGTCCTGTGTTGCTTTGCTTTTAATCTAATGCCAAGGGTTTTCTTTTTCCAGGGTAGAAAGCCTGGATTTTTTAAATATACTACTAAATAGTCATTTAAAATGTCTGCAGTACCTCTTCAAAGCAGCGGGTGGCACTTGCAGAGCAACAATGTTCTGTGATTTAGCTTCTTTTACAACATTTGCAGTGGTTTATTGCTTTGTCCTTGTCATTTTTGGACAAATGAGATTTCACAGGGTGTAGCATTCAGATCAAGTTCATTTTGTCTGCCTGAAGTCTGTCCTGCCAACAGCAGCAGTGAAGGGTGCCAGCGCTTGTGAAAGAAGCGCTACCTGCAGATCTAATTCTGTGTCTATGGGCACATCTGTGTAAATAAACTCAAAGGAATGTGGAGACCAACACATGAGCTTTACTCATGGTTTCGTAGGAGCATATGCTTTCCATCTAAAACCTTTTCATCCAGAAAATATTATTGGTAATTTGCTGCCCTGTCACAGCTGATCCTTACACATTAAAATAACCTGCATGAGTTCTTTAAAATGTGTTGTCGAAAACATATTTAACAGTAACCAGATGCTGTTAGGTCATTTCAGGACAGTGTCTTATGATAAAAATAATGCTTTACACAAGAAAGCTATGTGGCACTGTTATTTCCGCACTCAGTGTACTTATAGGCTGCATAAAGAAGTAAATAAATAAATAATGGCTAACAAAGATACACTGAGGGTGTCCTCACAGTACATCACAATCTGTAATAAAAAACCCAGCAGGCTAAACAGATAAACCCTAAAATAACCTCAGTAGAGTATACTGTGCTTATTTAATTCCACATCATCTGATCGAGTAATGTCTTTTGTACATTAACACTGCTAATAATTTCCTTTGCAATATTTCAGAACTCAGCAGGGATCACAAGTTTCAATGGCCAGCCTCCTTCTACACCAGCATGCAGCATCTAGACATTATTAAACAAAATACTGATCATCACCCTCATTTTCTGTTTGTACAGTTCCATTGCATTTGCCTGGTGTGCTATGCAAATCTGGAAAATTAAAAGGGAAGCAGTTTTGTTCATTTATCTAATGCAGAAATAAGGACATATATTTTAAAAATCTATAGTAATATTTTATTTTCTTCAGCATGCATATTGACATATGCATGTTGCTATTTGACTGACGGGTGACTCCTTTAAATATGAGAAATGGAACAAATGTGCGTATCTAAAAATATTATCTTGTATTGCTTCTTCTGGATATCTTAAATTTGAGATCAATTCACCAGGCCTCTGCTGAAGGAAGGATTCCTAAATCCAAAAGAGTAATGAGGACCATAATCTTCAAAAGCCGTAATCCTGGGAAATGCCCGAGTTGCATTATCAGTTCTGTTTTGGACCACTGAGATCCCTAGGCACTGTAGTATAGGATCCACGGGTTCATGAAAGGCAGGTCCTGCTTGA
>NW_010531085.1:31147-51519 GCF_000687285.1 Phaethon lepturus | reverse complement strand
GTAGTTCCCAGGATCCTCTTTCCGGCCTTTCCTATAGATGGGCATCACGTTGGCAAGCCTCCAGTCTTCTGGGACCTCCCCTGTTAACCGGGACTGCTGATAAATGATGCAGAGCGGCTTTTTTTGATATCTCTGCCCCTCCACTAGCTCTCTCAGTACTCTCAGGTGGATCCCATCAGGCCTCATAGACCTGTGGGTGTCCAGGTGGTTTAACATGTCCTTAACTACTTCCTTCTGGATTATGGGTGGGTTATTGTGCTCTCCATCCCCATCTTCCAGCTCAGGGGGCTGAATACCCTGTGGATACCTGGATTGGCTATTAAAGACTGAGACAAAGGCAGCATTAAGTACCTCAGCTTTGTCCTCGTCCTTGAAGACAATGTTCCCCACCATATCCAGCAGGGGATGGAGATTCTCCTTGCCTCTCTTTTGGTGTTAATATATTTGTAGAAACATTTTTTGTTATCCTTTATGACTGTGGCCAGATTGAGCTCTGGCTGGGCTTTTGCCTTTCTAATTTTGTCCCTGCTTGACCTAACAAGATCTTTGTACTGAAGTAATTAAGATTTTCTTGTCACAAATATTTTGCTGCAGTAAAACATTAGAAGAAAAATAAATACTAAACAAATATGCATGTACATCCCGCCTCTGTTACATATGTATGTACTTATAATCTTCTTTTTAAGTCAATAAAGAGAAAAGGGGCAGTTGGTTTTCAGCTCTTGTCTTTTGGTAATAAAGCGAAATAAAAATACAGCTTGTGAAAGCTCTGCTGCATTAGGTTAGCCTGTAATGTAAGAGTTTTATAAGATGTACCATAATTTATGTATGTTTTATTGTTTTCCAGATTGCAATTAAGAATTATATCTATGTCCACAATGACTGATAATTCCCTAAAGTAATGATCTAAACTATGGCTCCTCTCAAAAACAGGAACCCAATTTGCAGTTCTAGCAGTAAATTAAACATGGCTCTGGCACAGCTTTGATAATAGTATTCAGTAATTCCCTGCTATAATTTATATCATCTTTCCAGTAGTTTTTTATTTACAGAGTGAACAACAGCTCAAGGAAGTAATTAGAAATGTGCAATAAAGGGAATCAAACCTTGTCCAAACAGTCATTCCTATTCTGATAGATCATGCTGGTATATGGAAAGGATTAGCCTAACCTCTACATTAAAATGATCATCATGAGTGTAACAATGTTCAGCTTGGGTCCAGAATCTGCTTTATGTGCTACAGGTGTTGCTAAATATATTAGGTCCATAGAGTTCCAAAACTGCTTGTTAAGTTGTGGAGCCTGAAACCTGTCCATATTGCTCATGTAGACCCATCTCCTAGAGTGACCATTTTCATGACAGAACTTGTTCCTGGGTCCCATTCAGAGTTCCCCACTTTCTGTGTCTTATTTACTACTTCTATGAATTGTTCATTAGGAGCATTTAAATAATGTGAAGCTGTCACAGCCCAGCTGAGTGCTGTTTTTATGAAATTACAGTGAGGGTATGTGGTTCATGTCTTGGATGTGTTATGAGGTCAAGAGGGTGCAAAGTCTGCTGGAATAGTGCTGGAGGACTGTGGAAACAAGATAAAAGCATCACCTTCCGGGAACTGTTCCTGGAATAAAATATTCCCAGAATCATATGAACTAGACATTGTCTTGAAGAGAACTAACTAAAGTAAGCCAAAACTGGAAGATGGAGCAATCTAAAAATTGAGCAGTGTGTGTATTCATGGAATTCAATTTTCAATACTGCTCCCCTGTCCTATCTTATCAAGCAATGTCTTTTAAGTCTGATCAATACTTTCAAGACAGTATCAATGGATATGTACAAAAAACTAATCAGTTTTCTTAGAATTCTAAAATTGTTTATGTTTATTCTGATTTTTGCATAATTAAGTTATTAGCTTTCCTATAAACATTGCTGCTTTTCAAGAAAAACAGCTTCAGGACCTGTCACCACATGATGTATGTCATAACTCCTCTAAAGTACAGTTTTGCTTCATGGACCATAGTTTTAAAGGAAATGCACAAAGTCTTCTAAAGCTTACCCAAAGCAAAAAATAAAAAAGTTATGAATTATGTAAATGGCACTGCATTAACATGACTACAGGATAGAATAATCTGTTTTACACCTTTGATTATATATTCTTTAAACTATTCTGAGACTATTCTGAGATTAATCATTCTTTCTTTATATTATCAAAGTCCAGATAGAATTCGGCTACTCATTTAGGAGGGGAAATAAAAATGTATATTGACTAAGAATTGTATAATTTTTGTGGGCATAAATGTATGAAAGCCTATTCCTACTGGAACTTAGTTTATACACCTCTGTCACTATTCATGTTTACTGAGAGGAAAAAGTAAATTGTGATTGATCTGCTGGACAGACATATAGATGTTCTCTTTGGCTGTTTTACTGTGTCCAAGTTAGTTTGCAATTTTTTTCCTGCCAGACCATAGGTATTTCTGGCTCTGAAATGAAACAATTTATTCTTCTTGGAAGGAAGGAATATATTCAAGAAACATTCATTTTTTAAATACTTTAATTTATATGAAAATGACACAGCAAATTTTTTGTTCATACCAGTTTTGATTAGGGATGAGTGATATCTGTTTTCAGATATTGTTCTAACACTGAAGAACCTGAAAACATTTAATTCTGAAGCATACATACCATAAGATTCCACAATGTACATTCTCAGTTTATACTTCAACATCTACAGTATCAGAAAAGCAGTGTTTTCCTTCATGACTATTTAAAAAGTTATCTATAAAATCAAAGGTCGGGAAGAGAAGCCTAGATTCTGCTGAATTGGAATGCTGAGCAAACAACAGATTGATCAAGGTCAGAAGTTGTTTATTTAGCACTCTTTTTCTGATAGCTGATAAGAAGACAGGAAAAAATAATGACTCAAGCTCAGGAGCATTCTCAAAATCAAAGATATTGGGCAAAGAAACTCAGGAATGTTTTGAATGAAGAATTAGGAGTATTCTTTGGGGTTTTTTTTATTTTTCACCTGAAGACGGGTACTTTCTATAAAACTTCGGCTGGTCTTAGCATATTGTAGTTGACTGTCAGGAAATTAATAATTTTAACTGTATACAATACTTCATAAGACCATATTGAGTATTTGCCAAGTATGTAGTTTATTATTACAGTCCTAAAGATTAGAGTAACATACCATATACATGTGGAGAAATATTGTGGATTGTAAATAGCTTGTGTCTTTATGACAATTAAAATGAAAAATATAATTTCAAATGTATGTTGTTCTTGTTTGCTCTAACAAACCATCTGGTACACTGATGTAAAAGTACATAGTACTTTAAAGGTTGATTAAGTCAGTGGGACTAGGCACAAACTAAAGTCTCTTTATATGAATGTACATACAGAGCTCACTGAAAAATTTTGCTTTGCAGAAAGTGACAATTGAACAAGCAATCACGTTGCAGAGGCCTTTACTTAGTCTTAATTCTTTCAAAAACTTAATTTGTCAGGACACCTCTTTCTTACAATCTTACCTCCAGTCTTCTGAACCATAAGTGCATTTCCAGAAAGTATAATAGAACCCACAAGTATGGATTCATTTTGCCACACAATTAATCTGTTAAACAGCACAATTCTTTAGATAAATCACCGTGTTTCTAAATTCACATAAGTCTTGTCAAGTGTGGGCTTGCAGTGTAATTTACATATTACTGGAGATAGTTATTTGATGATAAATACAAAGAGTCACAACAGCTTTAAATAGACATTTAACTTGTAACTAAGAATTATAATAATGAAATGCAACACTTGACAGGGTTTATTTAAATAACTTGAATCTTCGGGGTGAATTGTGCATTACAGGAAATGTGGTGTTCTTGCAAAGGTCTGAATCCTGCTCAAAACTGTCATTATCTTTTGGTTGTATTTTGACTACAAGAATCAGTGGACAAGAACCTTTGGGTACTTAACAGACCTTGTTTGATTTAAAGTCACAATCATAATGATATGACTGGTATTGACTCCTGTGATAGAAGTTGTTTATGCAATAATGAGAAGTTAGAAAGAAAACTTGAGCTTCTTTAGTTTTCTTTGTCCTTGTAAATCCATGCTTCAGAGTTCAGGCAAGAGTATGATCAAATCCAACTGTTTGGCACAAAGGTTACAAGCACTTGCATTTGTGGGAGAATAACTGGATTTTGAAACTTTCAGAGACTCTGGGTACCTGCAAGTAGACTAGCTGACTTACTCTCTTAACACCTAAAATCCACAGCACATCACATGATTGTCTCCTCTCCAATACTTCCTAACCCTTTGTGTTACTCTCAACTTAATGCTAGATATTTAAGGTAATGTGTTAAATATTACTGAAATACAATGACCAGTAATATCGTCAAGAAGAATGAAAGCCTTATATTATACTGCATGGACATTCTGGGACATGTAGGGAGAAGAGGGTGAAAAATTTGATGTATTTCCCAGTGAAGTTGGGCTGCTGTGCAATAAAGAACTCAAAAGAAGAGTCACCAGGACCAAAAAAATCAGGTGAAAATAAAATAAATACTGATTTAGGAAGTGGCTACAGAGTTCAACTATAAAGGATAAGAAAATAAGGGACTGCAGAGTCTCTATGGACTGTTTCTGTCTGTCGAAAGATAGGCTAATATCAAATCTGCAAACAAGCTGTTGAGAAATCAAATAGACAATTTGGCTAGGAGTCATCTACATGCCTAGTTTTATCCTGATTTGCCATTATAAAATCACCTTCTCACCTAGAACATATGTTTGAGATTAATGAGCTTCATGAGGGTTTGGAATCTACTTTTAGCTTTTCCTGGGTAAGTGCTTAATGGTTAGGTTCCTATGCAAAGAACAGCTACTACTAACTTATCTTTCTTCATCTCTACTATTTTCTTGATATATTTAAAAGCAATTCTGCTTGAGTAAGTGGGTGGAACAGCCTTAAATGTACCTCTGATTCAACTCAGAGGTTGAGAGATCTTCTTAAGCAAGAGACGAGACTTGCTCTAGCACTTAGCAATTTTAACTCATCAGCTGTACAGGTTTATGTGGAGAGTGCCTGAGTATCTGATCTGTTTATCTTTAGAAGGTCCTTGATAGAGGCCTATTGAAGGCCATTTCTATGGCCCCACTAGAGCTTGAAATCCAAACTTCTTACTGAGGAACAGAATTAAAATGGTTTTAGTGGATTAATCTCACTTGACTAGATGTGTGTAATGTAGACACATACATCTGATACTCACTTTAAACTTATTTTCAATTGAATAGAGATATAGAAGCACTTTGAAAGAAGACAAGTAGTAAATGTCCATTTTAAGAATAAAAGAATCACACCCCAGAAGTGCCTTCAGTTCCAATGAATGGTGCAAGGGTGACATGGATGTCTACTTTATCTATACTTATCTAAAGTTATGTAAAATGAAACATTGTACCTTGACCTTGACTTTTATTTATGTTCTTTTAAAGGACATAGATTTTACTGTTATTGACATGAAGGAAAATGCATTTCTTTAATTATTATGTCCTTTATAAGAGCATAGTTCCATTTTTTTGTACAATCAATAGTGATTTTCTCTAATAAAATGTTAATTTTTCATGCATTGGTGTTCTTATGTTTTTTTTTAATATATCAAATTTATAAAGAAATTGCTTAGTCTAGGAGAAATATAAATAAATAACAACAGGAGAGAACCTGTTATTGGCTAAATTGGAAGTTAAAACTCAAGGTAAGCTACTTATTTTGGAACACAGGCCACATAAAAAAGCATAAATGTGGGGGGGTTTTTCAGCTCATTTTCTTGCAAGCAGTGTATTTCTCAACATGTTTTTGATAAAACTCATAATAATTCTGTATGATTTTCTATATCCCAAGTGTAAAAAAATATTAGTGTGCTCAATTATGGATATATAAAAAAGACTAAAATAAGCGAAAATGTAGACAATATAGCTCCAAAAAGTGTGATGTGGAAGTGGCATAACTTATCTCAAAAAATCAATAAGGATATTCATAGAATAAAAATGTTTTGCAAACTATTATGTAGTTCCTTGGTGATATTTCCTTTATCTACTTTAGATGCTTCACATTGCTTTATCATTTTTTTTAGATAATGAAAATTAATGAGAAAATAAGAGCAAAAGATCTCATTAGAACAACTAGACATTTGCACAATTTTGAAAATTTGACCATCTTTGAAATCATCTCAAATGTTTTTTAAATGGTCTTGATGCTTGAAGGGATGGTGGTGTTTTTAAAACTTTCAGTTTTAACATGGAATTACAAAGTTGTATTTAATGGTTTGTTGAATATCATTGAATACTAATAGGTTACTTTATACATAATACTGAAATCTTAAATAATTTTAGTAAGTGTTAACTGCCTGCAAGTTTTCATAATTTTCACAGTATGGGAAGGCTGTAGAGCTGCCCCTGGCATGTCTGTGACTTTCCAGTGAAGTGTGCCAACATTTAAGATGACTTGATGACATTTTCTTTAAAAATTACTTAAGATTTTAGATAAGTTATTGCAGATTGGAATATTTGGAAATAATTTCTCAAGCAAGCAAACTATCCTAGACCTTCTATTCACAAACTTTGTGAAGTTTTTCTATCCCAAGACACCCTTGCTTTTATTCTGGATTAATAGCTTTCTTTAAAGTCACAGAATCACAGATGGGTTGAGGTTGGAAGGGACTTCTGGAAGTCATCTTGTCCAACCAGGCTGCACAAGTAAGGCCACTAAAAGCCAGTTGTCCAGGATAGTGTCTAGACAGCTTTTGTACATCTCCAAGAATGGAGACTCCACAACATCCCTGGGCAACCTGTTCCAATGCTCAGTCACCTTTACAGCAAAAAAAAAAGTGTTTCCTGATGCTCAGAGGGAGCCTCCTGTGTTTCAGTTTGTGCCCATTGCCTCTGTTCCTGTCTCTGGGCACCACTGAAAGGCCCTGGCTCTGTCCTCTTTGCAGCTTCCTTTCAGGTATTTAAACATATTAATAATAATCCTCCTGAATTCTCTTCTCAAGGCTGCAGTCCCATCACTCTCAACCTTTTCCCATATGTGAGGTCTTGCTAGTACAGCCTGAGGCCAAGAAGGCATTCAGTACCTCAGACTTTTCTGTGTTCTGTGTAACCAATTCCCTCATCTCATGGAGCAAAGGCCCCACATTTTCCCTAGTCTACCTTTTGTGGTCCCTGCACTTGTAGAAGCCCTTCTTTTTATCTTTGACATCCCTGGCCAGATTAGATTCCAGCTGGGCTTTAGCTTTCCCAACTTCATTCCTGGATGTTTTGACGTTTCTGTATTCCTCCCAGGCTACCAATCTTTGCTTCCACCCTTTGCATGCTTCTTTTTTGTGTTTGAGTGTGGCCAGAAGGCCCTTTTCATCCACACAGGCCTCCTGGAATTTTTGTCTGACTTTTTATTCATTGGGATGGAGATCTATTGAGCTTGGAGGAGCTGATCCTTGCATATTAACCAGCTTTCTTGGGCTCTTCTTACCTCTAGGGACATATCGCACAGAACTTTTCTGAACAGATCTTTAAAACGGGCAAAGTTTGCTCTCCTGAAGACCAGGGTTGTGGGCTTGCTTTTCAGTCTGCTCCCTGCTCTCAGGATCCTGAACTCTACCATCTCATGGTCATCGCAGTCAAGACTGCCTTTGATCTTCACATTTCCAATGAGCCTCTAGTAGGTGAGTCTGAGGTCCAGAAATGCACCTCTCCTCATTGGCTTATCTATCACTTGTATTAGGAATTTATCACCAATGCACTCCAGAAACCTCCTGGATTGTTTATGCCTTGCTGTGTTGTCCCTTAAATAGATATCAGGGTGGTTGAAGTCCCTTATGAAGATCAGGGCTTTCCAATGTGAGGCTGCTCCTAACTGTTTCTAAAGGGCCTCATCCACTTGCTTTTCCTGGTTGGGTGGCCTATAGCAGACACCCAATATAATGTCACTTTTGCCTGTCCTCTCCTTAATCCTAAACTAGAAGCTCTCCATCAGGTCTTCTTCCATCCTCAGGCACAATCACCAGACAAAATGCCCTAGAGAATAAAAATAAATCAACGTTTCCCCTTTGTATTTTTTTTGTGTCATTTTTTCCAGGAAAGATGACTTACAGAATCACACTATTAGTTCTCTCTAGATAAATCTGGAACACATTGTCTAATTTCAGTCAAAGCTCAGTTTTAAAGAAGAGATTTCAAAGACAGGAATTTCCAACAAGTTTACAGAAGATTAACATCTATGTAGACAGAAAAGACAAAGATTGTGGAAAACTTACATGGTAAATGCAGCATTTAATCATCATATGGGTATTGGGAGTTAATAAGACCACATATATCTTAGAATCAGGCTAGGACAGAGCTTCTTGCCTGACTAGTGCTCAAGGATGTCAGAGAAGTCAGGCATTATGCTGAGGGAGAGAC
Organism: Phaethon lepturus; assembly: GCF_000687285.1. Taxonomy (NCBI): domain Eukaryota; kingdom Metazoa; phylum Chordata; class Aves; order Phaethontiformes; family Phaethontidae; genus Phaethon; species Phaethon lepturus. Next base: position 43,077 of record NW_010531085.1, on the reverse strand, counting down.
TTCAAGGAAAATGAAAAAGGAAGATGAATCACAGGGATCCTTTCCCTCAGTCTTTAATAGAAAGATCAGATATCCTGGTACCCAGCCCCCTGAGCTGGAAGACAGGTTTGGGGAGCAGAATGAAGCCACAATAATCCAAGGGGAAATATCAACCTGCTACACCTTTGCCTTTGAATCGCTGCCTTCTCCATGAAGTGAAAAAGGAAAGGGAGAAGAAAAGACAAATCCCATTATTTGTGGGGATTGTTGTTGCTTACCTTCTGGTGCCTTCCTACTGAGCACATGAGCTTCCTGAGAATACATTTCTGATGGATCTAATTTCACTTATAAATTGAAATTGTATAATAATTTTTTTTGACATTTCTAGAGGGTAATATCAACTTTTCCCATTCATTACAGTTAAAAAGACATTTCTAGAGGGTAGAACCATAAAGTTTCAGAGTTGAACTGTTAGGCATTTATGTGTCTTACTGAAGCAAACTCTTCAATTTCTTTCAACATACCAGTTTTATAAACTAATTACCAAATAAAATTGTCTGAGAATTTGAAAGTATTGTCACTTTTAGCCAGACTTTGGATTCTTTTTGGACTGTTATAATTAGGAGAAGTTAGTGATGGGGCCATGTATTTATTTGACGCAGTCCTTTTCATTCACTAAAAATAAATCAACTGTTGTTTCTCTGACAACAGGAGTAAACAAATTATAGGAGACAAGTGCCTTTCTCACATCCTCAAGGGGTTTTCAGGCAGAAGCTGACCTAAAACCTCCTCTCTGGGTTCCGTTCAGGACAATGCATATTCTCCTTCCCCCAGCTGTGTTCAGACTGTCTTGTTCTATTTCTCACTACCGCTTTCACTCACAACATACACAAACATACCCATGCATTGCTATGCAGCAATGTCCTACAGGAAAAAACAACAAATCTACATGGCTTTAATTACTGAATTGACTTACGTATTTGTTTTGAGTAATTATATATTCTCCTTTTGCTTCGGGGGCCATTTATTGTTTCTTTCAGTTAATCTGAATAAAAGGCTGTTACTAACCTTAAGAGCTTCATGAGTTTTGCTTCCAAAGTACATATTACGGCATTCGTAAATGGAGAATAGAGGCTAAGTAAACGGCAGTCTTGTTTCCCACTTGCTCCTTTTCTGAACTTCATGCTTCTAATAGAGAAAAAGAGATGTGCTATTTTTAGACTTGTAAACAGTCAGCTGTATGTTAGCTTATAGATTCTTGATCACCTGCTGCCAGCTTTTGTTCTGCCTTATGACTGAATTTTATTTACATTTTAAAAAAATTAAGAAGAAAAGGTATAATACCACGTGAGTCAAAACAGGGTTCTTCTGCTTTACTTATAATTAATAATCCACCTTTAGCATGGTTGGCACATAATGCAATATAATATATAGTGACAACAATGAGCTATACATTACCAAAGCTTCAGGAAAGAGATTTCTATTAGTTTATTATCCCATTAACAGGATGCACAAATGAGACATCCAATTTAGTAATGGCTCATTAACTTTTTTCCATGTTAATAATATTATGAAAAAAGGGGCTTAGAATACAAAACCTTTTAATCATATTGAACAATTACAGAAGGAAGAAAACCCTTCATTCTGACAACCATATCTTTTTAGTAGAGATGGGGTTATTCTATAAGCAGTGATCTGTACCCGACCTGTGACATTAGCAGTAATTACCACCATCCAGTTGTGCTGGGAATGAAGCTTTCATTTGTCTCCATTATGGCTCTAACATTGAAGCTGCCTTACACTTCATTCAGCAAATTAAATACTTTAACACCTGACTGCGAAATGCTACTAAAAAAAAAAGAGCATAAAGAAAAGGAAGTTGTTATGACAAAACAAAGATAAGAAATAACGTTTACTCTTCATAAAACATATTCTATCATAATGAATTCCCTTTGTTAAAAAAATCAGGGTTTCACACAATAGTCAGGTACTGGTACATGAGTACTCTCTACTGGTATTTTTGTTGATTATTATTTATAATCTTTCTTTGATATGATGTATGAATGTAATCTATTTCATACTATTTTGTTCTCTGTATATTCTCCATCCGTGTTTCTGATGGAGAAGCCATTGATGCAAATTGCTTGCTGGATACACTCTAATGATAATTTTGCTTTCTGTTATTTTGAACAATTATTTTACCATACTAGCATGAAGTAAGGATGGGGCCACAGAAGTGATTTTTTTGTTTCCAGTCACAAGATTAGAATCTCTTTTCAGAAAAAAATCTTCTAAGTAATATCAACTTTTCCCATTCATTACAGTTAAAAAGACTTTATGGTGCTGTCTTTGTATATATGTGTACCACCTTAAGTACTGAGTGGGAGTACACCTGTGATACTTGGTTATATGTCTATCTGTTTCAGTGGGATTTTCAGCAACAATTCAGCAACAATTGGATAAATCTCCTGGTGAGAAACTGATTTATCACGTACAAAGGATAACTCAATACTAACTGCAGTAGTTGTAGTTATTTCAGACATGCACACATTGTTAGTGAAAGTTATTTCAGTGCCTACCTTATGATGGCTAGTATGAGTAGATAGTCAGGTCATAACAGCATGACTGCAGGCTAGCTTGGGAAAGTGTATCCTATGTACCTTCTATAAATTTTGTTCACCCTACTGGGACATGACCAGACAAAAATTTTTCTGCTTTCTTTTTCCATCTTCTTTATTGATATATTTTTTACAGTTAACCCTTTATTACATGGCAGAATGAGGAAGCTGACTAGCTGAGAAAGAAAACCAAACAAAAAAACCCAATGAACATACTAACATGAAGTAAATATAAGAAATAAGTAATAAAGTATTCACAAGTCAGTGACATTAGTAAGTCCCATCTGAAAACTGGTCAGTTTGCCCTTAGATTATCAAGAGGTGACTGCAATTTTGCGGATTTATATTCATAATAAAACAGGGTTTTTTTATTTGTAAAGTGAACGAGTTAATACTGGCATTTTCTGAATAAAGAAATAATGATGAAAAATAATTAACAAAGGTAGCATAAAAATTAATATCATTAACAAAAATAACAACTTCAACCATTTTAAGAGTTGGGGAGGGATTTTATTTTTCCCTATTCCCTCATTCTGGTGATCTCCAGAACTAGAGCAGGAGGACAAGAATCACTCCCCCAGCAGTCATGTTTCTCTTCACATGCACTAAATAGTAACAAGTAACTCAAATGCAGATGTCCAATTTATTAATATTTCAAGCTAGTACAGAGGAATTCCTCCTGGAAGGAATCAATTTTCATAGATAACCAGGAACTTTTTTTTTTAACAGGCAGGTGTGCTTATGAATAAATCTTTCAGTTCTACAGTAAATTCTGTTTTATTACATAATTAGCACATATCAAAATATCCCATAAGTGACCTCATTTCCTATCATATCACAGAATCACACAGAATCACAGAATCACTAAGGTTGGAAAGGACCTTCAAGATCATCAAGTCCAACCATTAATCCAGTGCCACCATGTCCCCTAAACCATGTCCTGAAGCGCCACATCCACACGTTTTTTGAACACTTCCAGAGATGGTGACTCCACCACCTCCCTGGGCAGCCTCTTCCAATGCTTGACCATCCTCTCCATGAAGAAATTTTTCCTAATATCCAATCTAAACATCCCCTGGCACAACTTGAGGTCATTTCCTCTCATCCTATCACTAGTAACTTGGGAGAAGAGACCAACATCCACCTCACCACAACCCCCTTTCAGGTAGTTGTAGAGAGCAATAAGGTCTCCCCTCAACCTCCTCTTCTCCAGTCTGAACGACCACAGTTCCCTCAGCCGCTCCTCATAAGACTTGTGCTCCAGACCCCTCACCAGCTTCATTGCCCTTCTTTGGACACACTTGAGCACCTCAGCATTCTTCTTGTAGTGAGGGGCCCAAAACTGTATGTGAGGTTCTGGAAGATACATAAGCAATCTCTATGAAATTTTCCTTCATTTTCCTTCCATCTTCATTTCCAAAGAACTGTAACCCATCAAAGCAAGGTTCATAGGTAGTCAGCATCAGCACACAGCATTCTCATGAAGTGAGTCCTTAAGGGAAAACTTGCAGCTGGCCATTGCTGCATTGAATGTATGTTGAAAATATTTTATTAGATCTATACAAATTATGGATACAAATAGAAATTATGGATAAATGTACATAACATTGAATTGCATGGACTTTCTGCATCATCATATTCAGTCCCCATTTACTTTTGTGCACCAGGTATGTATTCCTGTCACACAGTCTCATTATGGAACCACGTAGGGATATCTTAACTCAATAAATTCATACTGATTTACATTTGCTGTGGATCTGGCTCAAACTATTTTGAAAAGACTAATTTTTAGCAGCTTTATGGCATGAGAGTCCTGCAAAGAATTTCACATTACATACTTCATGACAGGAACACTTAGGTTTCTGAGTGTTTTTACTTTAACAGAAAGTCTTGTTAAAAAGTCACACTTTCGCACAACTTACTACATAACCAAAGCAGCCTAACAGGTTAAACTGCTAGAGCAAGTTGGAATTACATTGAAGGCATTTTATTCACTTTTTGATGTAATGCCACAGAGGGAATTATTTCCGTATGCATATTTTCTTTTTCTGGGATGTTCACACTCATTCTTGATACTATCAAATGTAAAAAATAGTATCCTGTAGACAGAGATTCCTCTGATTAATAATAAAAAAAAGTGATGCACCATTTTTTATCAAGCACTCCATACAGACCTTTAATGAATAAATTATTTCATCTAATGTCACGTTGCATATGTAGATCTCAGGGAAAATGAAGAGATGTATATGCAAATCTATGTCACAATTTTAAGGCAGTTGGAGGAGTTTTCATTTAGAATATGTAAAGCATTACAGAAAGATGTATAAATGGGGTGGAAGTAGTAGCTAATAATTCTGGGGGGGAAAAACTACATCTCCTAATTTGGAAGCACAGCTTGCTTTCAATGGGGAGAAGAGTGATGATTCTTTCTAGACAGAAGCTGATGAATCATAAATAGGAACTAGAATTTTTTAGTCTGGTCAAGGTAAAACTTTTCAGAAATATATGAGAAAATATTAGCGTGGTAATGAAAGAAGAGACTGAAAGCTGGATTGAATTGTAACACTACATTGAATGTAACCCTGAAATCTTTGTAATTCAGAAATATAACCCTGAATTATCTTCAAGGTTTTGAAGCTGCAAGTTTAGATTTCTATTCCCACAATATTTATGAAGATTTTAGTACATTCATTGTGTCTAAATGGTAGAAAAACAGAGAAGGAATATCTACAGACTGCAGGATGCTCATGTCCAGAATTTTCTCAGTGTTAATAGGTTTGTGCCCTTGCCGAGTCAGCTGAATATCAGCTGTGCTGTGCTTATATGTGTATGTGTACTTGTAAGTTTAAGCTCTCTACAAGTGGTCTGGATGAAAAATAACTGCAAAAGAATGGCTGAAAAAATAAAGCATTTAAATTTACAAGTCCAAACATAAGTACAAAAGACTGAAACTACTAAGAGGCTCAGCTCTGACATATGCATTCTTATAAAACTGTGCTTTATTATTAATATGTTTTTACATAGGGCTATAACATAGCTGTATAGAGATGAAAAATGCAAGTACTTAAGACGTAAATCATGAGAGATTTCTGTTTCATCTCATTACATCTTCATGAATTACTTCACTCTGTTGCTAAGTACGTTGGTAGCATATTTTATTTTGGTTTGGTTTTCCCAATATACAAGAAGAAGAAAAATAAAATGGTGCTTCAGAATTTCTTAAAAAAACAAAATAATTTATAATTACAACATACTAAAACTTCATGCTCTTTCAGCTTTCAGTATTCTTAGAATGACTGTCATTACAAAGTATTCTCTTTATTTCTGTTTAATACTGATTTTCTGTAACCAGAGACATACTTTGTCAGGGACAAATGGAAATGACACTAAGAAAAAAGAAATATCATGTTTTTTTTCCTCAGGATCCCTACATTAAACATTGAGGAACACAGAATATTTAGCTATATTTCTGGCATGAAAGGCTACAGACAGTAATTACCACTAATAATCACTGCAAAGCTTTATTACCAGTGCAAATATATGACTATACAGAAATGCTGCAGTAAGGTCAACTCAGCACACAGCTGAGAGGGAAAGTTGGTTGTCAGTTTTAATCACAGTGAAACCCATACAGCCTTCAGAAATGGTAGCAATCTCAGTTTCTCTAGGCCTTGCATAAAAATGTGCTATTGGATGGCTTTTTTACGAGAGGTAGATTCAGTTATAGCTTTGGGCCAAAATTCTGGGTGTGGTAACTTGCCTTGGTGACATATATGCTTATTAATTATGGGTACTTCTAGAAGTGGGCTTTTTCTCTGCTCTCCAGCTGATAGTTTGTTCTGGTAAATCCTAGTGATGCTATATGGATGACAAAATGAAGTCCTGGATGTAGTATGTACCTCTTTTTTATCTCTCAGTTGATAGGTCCCTAAGCATACAAATACCTAGGAGAGTGTTTCCCAGTCAGCTCAAAAATGTGCTTTGAAACATACTGTCATAAAACAAAACCTGTCATAGATTTGATAAAATCAACATTTTTCACAGTTAGTTTTGACTCACATTCCTCTTTTTAATTTTCTGTTTGCACTACTCTACCTTCTTTATTTTTTGATCATCTGGTGTCCTGGTTTCAGCCAGGATAGAGCTGGTTTTCTTCACAGAAGCTAGTGTGAGACTGTGTTTTGAATTTGGGATGAGAAACTGTCGATAGTGTGCTGATGTTTTGGGTTGTTGCTGAGCAGTCAAGGACAGTCCAGCTTCTCGTGCTGGCCTGCTAGCAAGAAGGCTGGGGGTGCACGGGGAGCTGGGAGGGGACACAGCCGGGACAGCTGACCCAGGCTGGCCAAAGAGATATTCCCTACCATACGACGTCATGCCCAGTACATAAACTGGAGTTGGCCGGGGGGCGGAAATCGCTGCTCGGGGACGGGCTGTCGATCACGGGGTGGTGAGCAATTGCTGTATTGGGCATCACTTGTTCTTGTACATTCCTGTGTCGGTAGCATCATTGTTGTTACCATTGTTGTTTCCTTCTCTCTTGCTGTCCTATTAAACTGTTTTTATCTCAACCCACGATTTTTTTCCCAGCTTTCTCCCCCGTCCCACTTGTGGAGGGGGGAGTGAGCGAGCGGCTGCGTGGTGCTTAGTTGCCGGCTGGAGCTAAACAACCACATCTGGTTTTATGTATTTTTTTGTGGATTACTGAAAAATTTTAGGACTTCTTTTTTTAAAAGCAACTTTCAATACTTTCTTGAGAAAAAGAGAGCCCTGGTAATTTATTTTGACAAGAAAACAGTTGTTTGTCATAAAAGCTTAATGTCACCTGCAAAATCAACATTCTCAGTAATTTACTACATTCTTACATTCCTTAAATGACCTCTTGAAACAGATGTGACAAATGTAATACATTACAATTTTCTCTTTCTAATCATAACTAGAAATCTTCTCGTTCAATTTTAAACAATACTTAGAAAATAAACAACAAAAAGAAGGAATACATATTTATTAATGTATTTTTGAAAGTATTCAGCTCAGAATTTTTCTGTGCAGTGTTTCAACAATCTACAGAGAAAAATTATGTTACATTAATCCAGACATGCTTCAGAATTTCCTGCTTCCCCATCTTGATACCTATTTACTTCTAGATTTAGTTATTATGGTTAAAGTCCTTTTTTTAAAAGCAAATTGGTGACAAGAATATTACCAAGAATTTCAAGAGGGTTTTTTGCTAGTTTTTTGTTTGTTCTTTTTTTTTTAATACAACTTTTTTCTCCCCAGTATTTAACCACATAGTTTCCTCTTGCTATGTAGAGCTACATATGTCTTTGTCCTTTGGGTGGTCACAAACTTTTGTAAAAGGGAAGGGTTGTTCCTAACTTTGACTTCACAGTGCTATAAACTACTTATATTTGTTATTATATGGTGTATATACTGTATAATGTTTTTAGTGTGCTTTTATCTGGGCTCAAGGCAAGCCATTGTTATGTCCTGATTAGTGCATTCCTACTTTATAGATGATACAGGCCTCTGGTTATAAATACAAAATATTTATATAAATATAAAATATGCTCCTGAAAAAGTAGTAACAGTGCTTAAAAAATGATACTTCTTCTAAATAGTAGTAACCAAAATTTACCTTGGTCTTGCAATTTTAAAATACTCATTCTAAAGTAAAATCATCTTTTAAGGACTGTCAAAAAGAATGAATGTCACAACACCATTTTCCCATTACACAACTGAATGTCATCTTTCGTCTCCTTCTATAGTTGTACAGCTGCAAGTCACTTGTACTATATGCAAAGTTATTGTTTGCAGGTAAATACAAGCAAACTGGGGGACTGCTGCCTTAAGGGATATAGGACTTACTATGGGATGCAGGGAAAGGTGATTTTGGAATAAAGTAGAGAGTCTGGAGATTGTACACCAATTTTTATGGAATGGTGGAGGGATCAAGACCAACCAGGAAAAAATAAGCTTGTGAAAAGGGATAAAAGGGAGACATCATGTATTAACCGAACCTGGTCATTATACTTGTCAGACTGAGTGACAGTGTGATCACCACAGTCTGCTTTACATTCTTACTAAATCCTATTTCTAAGTGTCTTTTATGTGAATGCCCTCCCTATTTCGAGCCTCTGTGTGTGAACATCAAGCTGGACCAGCCAGTAAGTAGGACAAGCTCTAGGTGCCAGCTACTAGGGAATGTGGTGCTCTGTATGTGTATTTGTGTGAAACTACTAGAGAACTTTAAACTGGTGGTCTTAATGTATCTTGTGGTTTAGCCACAGCCAGCAACCAAGTATCACGCAACCACTCACTCACTCCCCCACAGTGGAACGGGGGAGAGAATCAGAAGAGTAAAAGCAAGAAAAATCTCATGGTTTGAGATAAAGACAGCTTAATAGGGAAAGCAAAAGCCATGCACGCAAGCAAAGCAAAACAAGGAATTCATTCACTGCTTCCCATGGGCAGGCAGGTGTTCAGCCATCTCCAGGCAAGCAGGGCTCCATCACGTGTAACGGTCACTTGGGAAGACAGACGCCATAACACCAAAAGTCCCTCCACCCCCTCCTTCTTCTTCATCCCAGCTTTATATACTGAGCATGACATCGTATGGTATGGAATATCTCCTTGGCCAGGCTGGGTCAGCTGTCCCAGCTGTGTCCCCTCCCAGCTTCCCATGCACCCCCAGCCTTCTTGCTGGCAGGCCAGCATGAGAAGTTGGACTGTCCTTGACTATTTAACAACAACTCAAAACATCAGCACATTATCAACATTTTTTCATCCCAAATCCAAAACTTTGCCTCACACTAGCTTCTATCAAGGAAATTAACTCCACCCTGGCTGAAATCAGGACAATGTATTTGGAATAAAGATCACACAATGGAATGGCAGGAAAAAGAATGGGAAAAAGAAACTTAAATATGGTTCAGTAGAAAACAAATCTTTTCCTTTGACTCCCTAGGAATTTTTACTCAGAAAATACCTGTCTGAGTCTAAATACTGGACATTTTCCTGTTCTGTAAAATAAATAAATGTCTTGCAAGGATTGAAATGGCTTCCAGTGGCTAAATGCCTTTTTTTAAATAAGCAAAACACATTTTGATATTAATCATATATTGACTCTTTCCATAAATAAAGACTCGGTGGAGTACTGATAATGCTAAAGTTAACTGCAATTCCTATTGACTTCAACTGTGTTAGAATTTCCCTTCAAGTCTCCTCAGTTCAGAAAATATTTGTTCTAATATTCCCATTGAAGAGAGTTCAAACATTTATATGAAATTCTGGTTAAAGAAGTAAGAATTTATAAATGAAAAGAACCTGTTGTTTCTGGGTCAGCTAATTGTGTTAAATCTTTGTATTTATACCATGGATCACAGAATCACAGAGACACAGAAGGGATGAAGTTGGAAGGGACCTCTGGAGGTCATCTGGTACAACTCCATCATGCTCAACCAGGGTCACCTAGAACCAGTTGCCCGGGACCACGTCCAGATGGCTTTTAAATATTTCCAAGGATGGAGACTCCACAACCTCCTTGGGCAATCTGTGACAGTGCTCAGTCACCCTCACAGTAAAAAGGTGTTTCCTGAAGTTTTTTATTGTGGATGACTGAGCACTGGAACAGTCTGAATTTAGGGGTTATAATGTATATATGTTACAGAAGTAGAGGTTATATATATATCATAGAGGTAGAAGTCATCTATATATAGATGTACAGATTATAGTGTGTATATATAAAAGCTGCATGTGAGTCACACCAACGCACAATTTAAACAAATGTCTTCTTTTTAATTACATATGCCTGCAGTATATTAACAAAATAAATTCTGTTTGCAACAATCACATTGATATTGAGAATTTCTGAAGTAAAAAAATTACACTTTCACACACTGTTTTTTTTACCAGTCTTCTCTAAGCAAAGTTAGATCTTATGACTAGTGATTGAACATAAAAACACTTAGTGATTTTTTTTAAAGAGTAAAAAAATATTATCAAAATGTTGGCAGCTACAAGTATGAAACTGCTATAGTATACATCCAAATACAATAAAAGCCAAGTGGCTATAAAGCCTACACTCCACTTAGTACTAAAGTTTTGGAAAAGAACCTAGTTTCAGAGAGTCCTTCAGGCATAACTATGTCATTCTTTTCCATAAGGCAGGCCAAAAGATTATTATTCAGTATTAAAACACTGTTGATGAAACACCTTTAGAGGTGCTATTTTTGCTATAAACCTATACTGTCTCAAAACTCTCTCAAATATTTAGCCAACTGAAAATTGTAAATGTCTTTCTAAAATGAAAAAAAAAAAGTTGAATTTTATATTAAATGCATGCTGTCATCTATAATTTTAAAATGCATTTTTACATTTTTACTGATCAATATGAATAGAAAATATTACTGCTGATTTCTTTGCCTACTAATGGTATTATTCCAAAAAGAGATTTTACATTTATTTTTACATGGTTAGTGGTTGGGGTTTTTCCTTTCTCTTTCATCTTAAATATAAAAGGAGATAAGATTTGCTTCTCTGAGTGTAAAATCAAATTGAACTTTTAGAAACATGATTGACTCAGGACTTCCCCAAGATGTAACATACAGTTACATGTAATTTAAAACCAGTGCGAGGGTGTGAGTGAGTGTGTCTATGTGTGTGTATTGGGTTTACGTGGCAAGGTTTTGGTAGCAGGGGGGTTGCAAGGGTGCATTTTGTAGGAAGCTCCTAGAGGCTTCCCCTACATCTGATAAAGCCAGTGCCAGCCAGCAAGATGGACCCTGTCAAAGGCCAATCCAATCAGTGATGGTGGTAGTGCCTCTATGATAACATATTTAAGAAGGGGGGTAAAAATGACAACAGCAACTGAAGCCAGACAGAGGAGTGAGAATATGTGAGAGAAACAACCCTGCAGACACCAAGGTCAGTGAAGAAAGAGGGGGAGGAGCTGATCCAGGGGCCAGAGCAGAGATTCCCCTGCAGCCTGTGGTGGAGACCATGGTGAGGAAGGCTGTCCCCCTTTCAGCCCATGGAGGACCCCATGCCAGAGCAGGTGGATGCCCAAAGGAGGCTGTGACTGCATGGGAAGCCCACCCTGGAGCAAGCTCCTGACGAGACCTCATGGACCCATGGAGAGACAAGACCATGCTGGAGCAGGTTTGCTGGCAGGACTTGTGACATCGTGGGGGACACACGCTGGAGCAGAATCATACAGAATCACAGATTCATTAAGGCTGGAAAAGACCTTTAAGATCATCAAGTTCAACCATCAACCCAACACCAACATGCTCACTAGACCATGTCCTGAAGTGCCACGTCTACACGTTTTTTGAA
>NW_010531085.1:0-30480 GCF_000687285.1 Phaethon lepturus | reverse complement strand
GTTGTTGTGACCCAAGTGCAGGACCCTGCACTTGGCCTTATTAAACCTCATACAACTGACCTCAGCCCATTGATCCAGCCTGTCCAGATCCCTCTGCAGAGCCCTCCTACCCTCCAGCAAATCAACAGTCCCACCCAACTTGGTGTCATCTGCAAACTTACTGAGGGAGCATTCAATTCCCTCATCCAGATCATCAACAGAGGTATTGAACAAGACCGCCCCCAAAACTGAGCCCTGGGGAACACCGCTTGTGACCAGCCACCATCTGGATTTAACTCTGTTCATCACAACTCTCTGGGCTCAACCATCCAGCCAGTTCCTCACCCAGTGAAGAGTAAACCTGTCTAAGCCACGAGCCGCCAGTTTCTCCAGGAGAATGCTGTGGGAGACGCTGTCAAAGGCTTTACTAACGTCCAGGTAGACAATATCCATAGTCTTTCCCTCATCCACTAGGTGTGTCACCTGGTCATAAAAGGAGATCAGGTTGGTCAAGCAGGACCTGCCTTTCATGAATCAATGCTGGCTGGGCCTGATTCCTTGGTTTTCCTGCACATGCCCTGTGAGCACCCTCAAGACGAACCGCTCCATAATATTTCTCAGTACTGAGGTCCGGCTGACAGGCCTGTAGCTCCCGGAATCCTCCTTCCGGCCCTTCTTGTTGATGGGTGTCACACTGGCAAGCCTCCAGTTTCCTGGGACCTCCCCTGTTAATGACGACTTTTGAGAAGTGATGGAGTGTGGCCTGGCAAGCTCCTCCGCCAGCTCCCTCAGCACTCTTGGGTGGATCCCATCCAGCCTCATAGACTTGTAAGTGTAATGATTTGGCATAAAACAATGGTGTGCTTTGTACAAAATCCTACCAGGTGGGTTGTGTGCACTGGACTTCATCTGGACCTGTGTTCTCCAGGTCATGATAAATCATCTCCCGCATGGCTAATTCCTTCAGGTACTGGGTACTTCTCTCCGTGGTCATCCACTTGCCTGGGTGACATAACATCTTCCTTGAAGGGATACCTTTCCTTCATGCCAGACAGGAGTCATCTCCAGAGGCTGAGGGCTTGTGTCTTTTTCCAATTACCTTTTCAATGCCCCCTTCCCTAGGCAGTGGCCCCAGCTCCTTGGCCTCCCTCCCCTCTAATTCCTGGCTACTAAATCCCATTATCCCAGCATTGGAACAGCCAGGTGACAATGTGCTTGTCTGGACGATGGCTGAAGTCTTTTTTCATATCTCACAGTTCATTCAGGGGCAGGGATTGGGTCGTCATCTCTGGTGCTGCTTCCTCCTCTTCTGGTTCTCATGATGGCCCTTCATCATCTTTTACTGAACGAGCTGACTGTCATGTTTATTGTTCTTACATATAGGGGCGACTGATACCAACACAGGTTGATTCTCTGGTTCACCTGCAGTGTTTATTACCAAGGTTTGATAAGCCACAGTGCCTGTTGCTGAGGTTTGAGTGGCTGCAGTGCCTGTTGTGGGGGTGGTATTTTTAAATAATTGTTTAACTTTAAACAAGACCTGAAACACATTTGGCAGCAGCAGCTGTTGTAACTAACCTGGAAAAGGGGAAAGTGAATGAAAATGTCTCCCCCATAAAGTTTTTTTTCTCTGAGGAAAAAAGTTTAAAAGTGTAATTATCAATAGGTTCCGAGAGATGGCTCCCAAAGTACAGAGGTGATGACAATGCTGAGTACAAATACAAGATTAGTGTCACGACCAGCCATTTTATCATATCATAAGCAGCTGTTACAAAATACAGCACAATGATAACCTTGACCCAGTACCCAGGGATGATAAACAGCGCAATGGAGAACACATACAGCAAGTAAAGTGTCACATAACACAACCCTGAGAACAAGCACAAGAACTTTGAGAGCAAAATAATCAACATTGTGACCAGTTGCTATCAAACTAATATAATGAATGCTTATAACAAATTTGTTTTGACACCCTGTAGTCAGATTCATTATTATCGCAACCCCTCAAGCCCCATGTTGGGAATCAGAAAGGACTGTCATGGTTTAACCCAGCAGGTAGCTAAAACAACCATACAGCTGTTTGCTCATGCTCCCCCATAGCAGTGGGATGGGGGAGAATACTGGAAAAAAGAAAGGGTAGAATTCACTGGTTAAGATAAAGACAGTTTAATAGGACAGAGGGAAAAAGAATAACAATAGTGATAATGATAATGATAAAAGAATATACAAAACAACTGATGCACAGCACAGTTGCTCACCGCCCACTGACCAATGCCCAGTTAGTTCCCGAGCTGCGGCACTTCCCCAGCCAAATCCCCCAGTTTATACACTGACAGAACATCGTATGGTATGGAATATCCCTTTGGCCAACCTGGGTCAGCTGTCCTGGCTGTGTCCCCTTCCAGTTTCCTGTGCAGCCCCTCCCTATTTGCTGGCAGGACAGAACATGGGAAGGTGAACAGTCTTTGACTGCTTAGCAACAAGTAGAAACATCAGTATGTTATCAACATTATTTTTATCCCAGATCCACAACACAACACTGTACCAGCTATCAGGAAGAAAATTAATTCTGTCCCAACCAAAACCAGGACACAGGGACTAAATACTTTGTTTTCCCCTAAAGCTTGTAGCCTAATAACATTTCTAAGTCTATCTGATATTTTCACTTAGTAAATTCTCCATTATTAATTACAACAGTTTCTCATCTTTTATTCTGATAGTACTCTGTAGCTTTAAGTCTTTGGCTATCTTTTACTAAAACTCTGAAGTTTGCTGGAAAGCGGGTATGCTTATGTTTCATGAATGGGGCACTATGAGTCTGCTGCCAGAAGTGGGGAACAGGTGGATTTATTAGATGCAGTTTGTGAATATTTGTGAAGATAGTTGAGAAATATGGTTTAGTGCACAGTCAGTTGTCCTGCTGGCTCAAACCTGTGTAATTGGGAGCTACACAGTATGTTGTAGAGTAGCATATACATACTCAGTCCTCAGCTCTTTTAGTAGAAGATCTTCTACTCAGATCTTCCATCATGTATTCCACAAGAATAAGCCATTGCTTTTAAAATAAGTTTTAAGTTCTGGAATAGTTAAAACCAACAAAAAATATTTATGTTAAAACAATGCAAACTCAACTAAAGATTTTCCAATGAACTAATGAATTATAATGATGTACATTTAAAATTCCTTTTTTAAGGAAGATCTAAGCTTGTTCTACTAAAAGGTGTAAAAACCAAAAAGGAGATGGGACATTCCCATCTCAAACCATCTAATTCCTATTATTTTAAATATAGTGATTTTTACTCTGTAATATGAATGAAAATAAATTGTTTTGGTAGTATCTAAAAAGGTATTTTACTTCACTGAAGACTTCTAGAATGTGAAATCAAATGTGTGAATTACTTCAACAAAAGCAATTTGAACCAATCCCTTAGTTCTATATATCTACCAAGAGGTGAGAGAAATCTAAGTCTAGATGTTATCATTAATTTTTTATCTCTATAAGGAGATAAATGAACATTTAATTACAAATATTAAATTGAACTTTTTATGAGTAAGAAGTCTTATACTCAGATCTGCATCCCAATTTCCTATTCAAACATAAATTAGACCTGAACATTATATTTACTTATTGTAAAGTAGAAATGGCTATATGACCTTTAAGTTTTTGAAGAACTCTCTTCATTGTCTAGGTGTGATACTTTGTCATTACTCTTACCTTATATTGAGACTGTAAGACTCAGTGTCTGTCATAGGAGCTGTACACAGTAGAAAAGGCCACAACTGAAGCATAATAAAAATTAAGGTGAAGACCCAATGAAACAACGTGCTTTCAAGTCTTACTTTAATGACCTACATTCTTGCCTTTTCACATTTCAGTGATTGGAAAGTTCAACATAATTTAAACTTACTCAGCAAATATTTATACTGTTTTATAAAGGAATTAGAAATTTGCTTCTGTTATAGGAGGTGCCTTTACCTAACAAAGTTTTAACTCCACACAATGAAACTTTATAGGCTTGCCTGGTGTGCGGTCACAGGTTTCCATGTTGAGTTACCCAGCTTGCAGGAGAGCAGTACTACCTCCCTAACACAGGCTTGAATTAGAAGCTATTCAAGAAAACTGGAAATATAAAAGGTCAGAGCCCCTGAAAGGATGTGTTTAAGATTCCTGAAAGACCTGTTTAGCATCATTATGAAGCAGCCTCCTCCCATTCAGCAAAGGTAATTGCAACTGTGGAGAGGTCTTGATCACTGGGGAAAGGCAAATGCCATTTCTATATTCAAAACAGGCAAGAAGATTTGGAGGAGCTATAGCCTCTGTGCAGTCTTTGATCACAGACCAAATATACCTGAAGGCTATCTTGAGGCACATGAAGAACAGGAAGGCAACTGGGAACACCAACATGTATTTACAAAAGGCAAAATGTGTGTGATCAACCAAACTGTTCCGTACGATGATATGACTGATGCAATGGCTGAGGGCAGAACTGTGGACGTCATTTGCTTTCACTTTTACAAGGTTTTTGATACAGTCTCCTGTAGCTAATGGAAACGTTCTGAAATACAGCAAAGGCAAATGTAAAATCCTACATCTCTGGAGGAACAACTTATTTTCAGTACAGTCTGGGGACTAATTGGCTAGGTAGCAGTTCTGCAGAAAAGGACCTGGGGATCTTGGTTAACAGCTAGTTGACTGAAAGTAGGACTGTGCTCGTGCAGCACAACCATACTGTTTTAGCAAAAGCATAGTCAGCATGTCAAGGGAATAGGTTATTTCCCCTCTATTTGGCATTTGTGAGACCACACCTCGAGGACAGTTTTGAGTTCCCAAGGACAAAAAAAAAGGTATTGACATACTGAAGTAGATCCAGAGGTGGATCTCCAAGGTGATAAGGACTGGAGCCCATTATGGATAAGGAAAGGTTGAGAGAGCTGAGTTTGTTCATTCTTAAAAAAAAAAAAAAAAAAAAAAAAGGCAGCTAGTTGGAGGTATCTTTTGCTGTCTTCAGCTACCTAATGGAAGACTAGAGAAAAGCAACGTGACCTTCCCTGGAGTGACAAGACAAGCGGCAACAGACAAAAGTCACAATACAGGAAATTTTTCACAGGAGGGTGGCCAAGCATTGGAATAGGTTTCTCTGAGACATTGGTGGAATCTCCAGCCTTGAAGCTATTTACAACTAAAACTAGAGATGACCCTGGGAGACCTATTGAACTTTGGTGCTACATCTGACTTTAAGGTTGGCCTTGGTTTGGGAGAGTATTTGATCTGGTTAAGCTACAGAGGTCTTTTCCAACCTAAACTATTTTATGATTCCAAGCCTCATCTTCCCAGACCAATTCTTTTCAAGATAAATTTACTAAATAATCATTCCCTAATGTACAATTATAATTCTCTCCAGTTTATATTCTCACCTGAATGAAAATCCGTCTGTTCTCTAAATAAATAAATAAATAAATAAATAAATAAATAAATAAATAAATAAATACTTCTTCAATGTTTTGTTATTTTTACATGCTTCATGTTCAAAATGCAAATGCTGTTAATGGTCAGCTCTACATACCAACAAACAAATCCAGTTTTGCCGTATGACACTCCTTTGCATGATCTGTCTTGTTCCTTGTAAGTAATTGTCCCCTTGCTCCTTGTTTTTATAAATCACTGACTATGAGTAGCTATGTGACAGCTGGTAACAATGGGGAAGATGTTGCTGTAAAAATTGGATAGCCTTAAGCAGTGAATTTTCAGCCACAGTATGTTTTCAAGTATTTTATGTTTGAAATAGAGTTGCAATGCCCCTCAGGGACAATAGAGAATTATTATGAAGTAGTTAAGCAAAACAGACCAGAATATGAGTTGGTTACAATGATGGAGTAAAAATAAATAAATAAAATTACATACATTTAAATATGATAGAATTTATGAGAATATCTTCCTCATTTTTTTCAGTCATGAATTATTTAGGAGTGTAGTGACTGAATTAAACATGAAACATTTACCAATAGGTCCACTGGAAATGGCAAAAACAGTGTTAAGAAACAACGCCAAGTACATAATGCTGAACTTCTTATCAATAATCAGGCTTCACTTTAATGCCTCAGAGGTTCCTCTTGATTAAAAACTTCCATTATACGTGAAAGGAAAATGTGGGCAGAATAACATAGAAGCATATTAACATACTAGAAGACATGCATCAGTGTAGATTATTGCTAAACAGATTTCTCTACTGATTTTTGCTCCTTTGTTTCAACATTAGAATATTAGACCTCTGTCTTCTAACAAGAAGCTTTGAGGCTTAAGTCGCATGATATCTGCTTCCTTCCTTCCTTTGGTTGACAATTGCTTTACAGGCAGCTGAATTTGCTTAGCAAGTGTCTATATGATTAACACTGAAATTAGATTACGTGCAACAAAGCCTTGTTAATTTTTTCCTCTCGTAAAAGCACCCAGTATAAGAAAAAGAGTGCATAATATATTCCCTCACCCCCTTTTTTTTCCTTTTTTTTGACAAGTCTATCACAATTTCTCTTCTTCCTTCTCTTTTAAGTGCAGGTCAGCTGTTTTTCTTTCAGATTTGGGAATGTAAATTTTATGTGTGATCACTCATATTACAATTCCATCTGATCCCTAAGATATATGTATAACAAGTTAAAATCTTTCTTTGTCAGAGGTATCAAAATGTGGTGAACTTTCTAATTAGAATAGATTAAAAATTATTTTAATGTCCCACTACTTAAAGTGATATCCTTATGAAAGGCAAGAAATAAAAATGGAAAAATACAATGAGTAAAGGACTTCATACTCAGACCTGGGAAAAAAAAACACCTCAATTGAAATTTTTGACGAGTCACTACATGGGAACATTTTATTGACATAACAATGTCTGGCTTGAAAAATAGTGTCTCAAAAATCCTAGTATTTTTGATTTTTTTTTAATTTAATTTGAAATTTTAGAATAGAAAAATAAACAGGTATATACTGTTTATATACTTTGAAATGTTAACCCAATCATCATAAAATTACCGTTAGAGACCTTATACAAAAAAAGAAAAAGAGTGGTCTGAAGATAAAAATATGAAACCAGGTCTAGAGCATTTTATTAATAGAAAATGTAGGTGTTAGTGTGTTTTTGTTTGGAAAAGAAAACCAAAACAAACAAACAAACCCCTACCCCCCACCCCCAGCCTTTTGCTTCTCTGTCTTTGCTTCCCATTTCCACTTCACTAAGTATGACTTCTACACATTGCCAGAAAAAGTGGTGTCCTAGTTAATAGCCATCTTTATATTTTTATATAAATATCCATATTTCAGATTTTGAGAGAATATTTTTCTGAAGTTCCATAGTTCTTAGAATGTCTTTGAAAACAGTGAAGGATATTTATTTCTCAGACGTATCTGTTCATTTTCAAAAAGCCATACCTGACAAAATAATTAGAAGGTCTATGAGATTCAATTTAACACCTATGGTCTAGGTATTATTTTCTAGCTTATAATGTGAATTTAGCTTTATTTCATTTAATTAAAAATGAGAACATCTGTGGCTGGATGTTTTCTTAAATTTATATCACTTTGTTCTAAAAAGAATTGTACAAAAAACAAAGAAAAATTCTTCAATAACTTTTCTTTAACTTCCTTAAATTTTGTTATATTTGTATATCAATTTTTCATACTATGAATACACATTCTTCTTCTTCTTCCTTTTGTAATTGTTTTCTCTTTTTTCTGCTTTTTACATTAATTTTAATCCAGTGGAATGACTACAGTCATTTAAACTAATATAATGATTAGAGTGTATTAGCGTTATATGCTTCTAAATTCCAGGACAGTACTCTAATATAGATACCTCATATCACCTCAGTAGGAATATCCCTCCTTAGACTACCCAGGTTATTTCTTTCTTCACTGTCTTGATTTCTCATAGCTCTACTGCAATGTGAAAACTTAATGTAAACAACTGATATGGTAAATTCTAGATACTACAAAGTGATCTACGTGGAAGCCAGCCTCACTGCATTTGCAAGACAGCATGTATACACAGTTTTTTCTTCAGAAATGAAAGATAGTCATATTCCTTCTTTTTTGCTGAAAAGAATGGTGGAAAGTGTTGGGGGAAAAATATCTGTGTATCAGCGACTGAAGGTTGTATGTCGTTATTCCATTTCTTATAAACCAGTGACCCTTTGAATAGATACATATGTTTTCTTAAAAAAAAATTCAGTCATGCTCAGGGTCTTTGATGGATATAAGGAAGTAATAAGAAGCCTCAAAATATTTAAGGTGAATTTAGATGAAAATTAGTTTTTCACTGGAAATTAATAAACCCAGTAACTTTATCTAATCTTTTTCACAACACTTAGTTTTTAGGCTTTCCCAGTCATAAAAAGGTCTCAATAAACCTGGTTTTGCACAAATGCCATCTCCTTGCTGTATTCAATTCCTGTCTGTCTCTCAAGCACACATTTGTAAGTGCATATGTGCCAATTGGTATTGTCACTGCTAAGCATCACATCAGGGAAAATGTTGGCAGCAGCAAAATCATGACTGAAATAGAAAGTGAAAAGAGGATTTAATAAATAAATCTGAGCAGCTGTGAATCATTCTGTTCCTTGTATTCAGACTTCTTCCACAGCTAGTCCTAGCACAGCCAGGGATAAAATTATTTTCTGGACACATATTTAGTGCAAGGTAGATAATTTTTTTGTAATGGGAAGAGCTGTATTGGAATATAGTGTTGGTGATTCCCTTTTTGTTCAGAAAAATGTAAGCTAAATCTTTATTTCATCTTTTCATTATCTCTTAGTTTACTGTTATAGTTGCAATTGACACATCTTGTTGATTGGATTTCTTTCTCAAATTGGACATGAAATCATGAATAAGGTGTAGCTTTTTAATCACATTAACTTAGGGGATTTTTTGCACAAAACAAATTAATAAAGATTGCCTTTCTGCAATTAGTTATCCACCATAGGTGTTTAATAGCTGGCCTTACCTAGAATATCCAGAAACATGCCTTGTTCACAGTACATTATTTGTTTATTCCTTAATATTAAACTCTAATGAAAAAAAACCCAGTAATTTAAGTATAATATCCTTAAGTATCCAGAAAGTGAACTATTAAATGGTTTATATCTTGCCTTGTAACAGAGTTAAAACCACTGATAAAAGGAGATTATTCTCTATACAGTGCTATAGGATTTATAGTACTTTATGTATTAGTCCAATGATTTAATTCCTATTAAATTGATAAAATATAACTGGATTTTTTCCTGACATTTGGATTACTGGAAGAAATACAGAAGAAAGAAAGGCTGAGGATTAGTATCTGATGTCTCTAACTTTTCACCCTCTCTTTAGCCTCCTTTGTCCCAAAAACTACGAATAAAGATGACTAGCAATATTTGGAATATTAGCTAGTTTTAAACTTCTATAAATTACGAAAAATATTGGTAGCTTTAAAATATGTTTCTTAAGATCATAGAATAGATTGGATTTCTGAATGCCATCTAGTTCTACCTCCTACTCAAAGCAGAGCCAACTTCAAAGTCAGATCAGGCTGTTCATGGCCCTGTCTGGTGGAGTTTTGAAAATTTCTGAGGATGAAGATTTTGCAGCCTTCCCGAGCCACATGTTCCAGTGTTTAATCTCTCTCACTGAGGCAATTTTTCCTTATGTCTGACAAAAATGTCTAGCGTTTGAACCTGTGAACTTTGCCTCTTGTTTTTTGCAGTGCACCTCTGAGGAGACTCTGGTTCCATCTTCTCTGGAACCCTTCTTTAAGTAGTGGAATATTGTGTTGTGAAGTAAAGGAGCTTCAACAGGAGGTCAATAGACTGACAAGCATCAGAAATGATGAGAAAGATTGTCTGGATCTTCTCTGAGACCCTGCAGATACAAAAGCCTCAACCTCCAACTATATTGAAGGAGGTATAGGCAGACTCTGCTTATCATCTGGGGAAATAAATACTCCTGTGATGGTAAAGGCTGGAAGTGTGTGATCTCTGGAACCAGGAGGATGGCTACTGCTCCACCTATAGTTCTGCAACTACAAAAAAGGTTCAGTGCCCTGGTAACAAATGAGGGGCTGGGAGATCTCTACAACAAAACAGCTGAGCTAGGTGAGACTGAGCCCTGCAGAAGCACCAGGAAGAAGTGGTGAGCGATACCACTGCACCAGGGGATGGAGGTTCCCATTTAGCAACTTGACCTGCTGTCTGGGGACATTTGCTGCTTGCTGGGGCCTTGGACTAAAGATGTTCTTGGAAACTTGCTAAGGCATGTCTGGCCCTTGAATTGTTAACCTCTATTGCTTTTCTATATGAACACCAACTAAGCTGCCAGGGGATAATCTTAATGTGTTGAAGGTGACTTACACAGCTCTAGAGGTGAGATGGGCCCAGGGGCCAAGAACACAGAGGCCCAGATGGTGCTCTCCTTGATCTTGCTGGTGTGTGGAAGGCCTTGTGGAGAAGTGATTGGATCCTTTATGTCAACACCAGATCCTCTGTGTCCTCTTGGTAGGAAGAGAATTTGTCTTTTATGTCTGTGGGACCTTCTTGGAATATTGAGAACTGCTAGTAATAGATTGTATGCACATGATAAAGTGAGGAAAAAGCATCCTGGCCAACAGGCTGGCCAACCTGATGTGGAAAGCTTTAAACTAGGAATGACAGAGGAGGAAGTTGAAAATCCACAACTGAGTGAGGAAATCGTGGACCAGCTTAACAAGCAAAAGGTGAAAGATCATGTGGACAAGAGAACTTAAAAGTAACAAATAAAACAGCTGAAAAGGGGCTTAACTCAAGCATATTCACATTTAAGGGATATTCAAAAAGCATATTCATACCATATCCTGAGCTGCATCTAAAGAAACGTGGCCAGCAGGTCGAGGGAGGTGTTTCTGCCCCTCTATTCTGCTGTCATGAGACCCCACTGGGAGTACTGCATCCAGCTCTGGAGCCCTCAGCACAGCAAAGTCATGGACCTGTTGGTGGGGGTCCAGAGGAGGCCCCCAAAAATGATCAGAGGGATGGAACATCTCTCCTCTGAGCACAGGCTGAGAGAGTTGGGGTTGTTCAGCCTGGGGAAGGGAAGGTTCTGAGGAGACATTCTTGCAGCCTTCCAGTCCTTAAAGGGAGCTTATAAGAAAGATGGGGACAGACATTTTAACAGGGCTTGTTGCGATAGGACAAGGGATAATGGTTTTAAAGAAAAAGAGGGTAGATTTAGACTAGATAGAAGGAAGAAAATTTTCACAATGAGGGTGGTGAAACACTGGAATAGGTTTCCCAGAGAGGTGGTAGATGCCTCATCCTCAGAAACATTCCAGGTCAGTTTGGATGGGGCTCTGAGTAACCTGATCTAGTTGAAGATGTCCCTACTCATTGCAGGGGGGGTGAACTAGATGACCTTAAAAGATCCCTTCCAACCCAAACTATTCTATGATTCTATAAAAAAGGAAGAGGTGAGAAGACAGGAACATTGGGGAAACTCTGTCTTTTTGAGGGGAAGTGGATATGACACAGTATGTCTCTGAAATACCTGTACACTAACACACACAACATAGAGGACATAAAAGAAGAATTAGAAGTCTGCATGCATTTGCAGGGCAACAAATTCATAAATATCAGAGATGTGGTGGGATAGCTTGCATGACTGGTGTGCTGCCATGGATGCATACAAGCTTTTCAGGAAGGATAGGCCAATGGTGGTAAAGTTGCTCTTTATGGGAATGCATGGAGATCTGCCTGGAGATAGATGATGAGCCAAGGCAGACCAATGTGGATCATGTAGTGCGTGTCTGCTACAGAACATCTGATCAGGAAGAGGTAGAAAAGGTCTTCTTCAGACAACTAGAAGACCCCTAAACATCTCAGGACCTGGTCCTCATGAGGATGTTAACATCATCATTGACAAACTTATGAATTGTGGAGCAGATAAGTGGACAGTGAAGTAGATTAAACTGTGGGGTTCAAGTCTTTATGAACAGTGGCGTGAAGTCCAGCTGGATGCCAGTCATTAGTTGGATACACCAGGGATTGACACTGGGTTCAATACTCTTCAGTCTCTTTATTAATGACCTGGGTGATGGGACAGAGTGCACTCTCAGGAAATTTAAGATGATACAAAACTGGGATGTCTGCCTGATATACCAGATGGGTGCACTGTCATCCAAAAGGATCTCAGCAGGCTGGAGAAGTGGGGAGAGAGGAACCTCATGCAGTTCATTAAAGGGTAGCGTAAAGTCAGGCACCTGGGCAGGAGTTATTCCTATACATCATGGATGCCAACCAACCAGAAAGTAGTTTCCCTGAGAAAGAGCTGGGGATCCTGGAGGACAACACATTGACCATGAGGCAGCAATATGGTCAAGTGACAAAGAAGGTCAACTGCCTGAGGAAAAGCATTGCCAGAAGGTCAAGGGAAATGATACTTCCTCTTTATTCAGCACTGGTGAAGTCACATCTAGAGTGTTGTGTCCAAGTCTGGTCTCCCCAGTACAAGAGAGATGTGGACATACTGGAGTGAGTTCATCAAAGGACCAAGAGGTTGATTAAGAGATTGGAGCAACTGTCACATCAGGAAAGGCTGAGAGAGCTGGGGTTGTTCAGGCTGGACAAGAGAAGACTCAGAGGGATCTTCCCCGAGCAACAGGTATTAATATATCTTGATAAGAATATAGACCCAGACTCCTCAGTTGTTTCCAGTGGCAAAACAAAAATCAGTGTATACCAATAAATTCTGTTTAAGCATAATGTTATTATTACCTTTATTATCATGGTGAACAAACACTGGAGGAAGTTGCCCAAAGAAGCTAGGAAGTCTCCATCCTGGGAAATATTAAAAACTTGATTGCACACAGACCTAAACAAACCTGCTTTAGTTGGTCCTACTCATAGCAGGGCAGTTGGACTAGAGGATCTCCAGAGATCCCTTCCCACTTCAACAATTCTGGTTCTGTGATGAATTCTTGTGAAACTTCATTGAAAGTTAAAGGCTCAGTATTACTTTACAGGACTGAGCCACATGTAAAACAGGCTTTCTTCCAGTTAATATCAATTTCTGTTCCCGTTGAAGGCACTATCAAAAGACTAAGGACTACAGTGAGACAGTCAGATGTATGAATGTTCCATTTTAAATTTCTATATTGTATATTATTTGCATAAAATGCAAATTAACAAAATTTCTTACACTTTTTCAGTGACTAGAAACAAATTAATCTGGCAAAGCTACATAAAATTAAAATAATCAGTATCATGGGAAACCTGGTAGATAATGAAATATGGTAATTTTTAGTATTTAACTTCTTTCACAGATGTTGCTTGCTAACAATAAACCTTACTGCAATTTTGTTTTACAATGACATTCAGGCAGACAGTTTTCTACTAATCAGTTGGTATTTATTATTATTGATAAAATAATGCATATGATTTGTTTAATGCAAAAATATCTACCTACATTAAGGAATCATGTTTACTTACAGGCACACTAGGAACCTAATGCAATGGTTCATTGTTTTTTTTTTTAAAGATTTCTGAAGTAAAAGACAGAAAGTTCTACTTAGCTTGTCAAATATTATAATTCCATAGTGTCAGTAGCCTCCACTTATCTGGGGCATAATCTGTTCCAAATTAACTCAGTAGAAAAGCTACAGGGAACATTTGAGATGCAAAAGAATAGCAAGTCTGATTAGATGAACAGAATACTCGATTCATCCTTCCTGCTTCTCTCTGCTTATATTTCCATTCAGAATTTCTGCACACTATTAGTGTTTTAATTTGGAACGTAGCATCAAGTGATAAAGAAAAGACAGCCCCTGTGAGAAGTAGCTACTATGATGGGTATTGCAGTGTCTGTCTATTGTCCAACAGCTGCAGGAAAATGTAGGTCACATACATAGAATTCGTACTTCTTGCCGGGAAGCACCATGTGTTCAGGAGCAGCTCACAAAAGCCATCACACTAAGAAAACAGCAGAAAAGAAATGGTGCAGCGAACATGAGTCTAACATTAATTTTGTATGGAGACCAAAGCTCTGTGGAAACTCTTGGTGTGAAGATAGGCACATTTCATCAAAAGTCAGGTGTTAAAAATTGACATGCGTGACAGTCTCACGTTTCAAAGATAATAAAGGACATGACAGTAATATAGTTTTACATTTAAATGACCTAAGGAAATTAAGTTTAAAGTCGATTTTCTCTATAATAATAACTTCAAGTAAGCACTAGACTGCCAATAAAATAAGCAAAATAGAATCCTAGTCAGCTGCTGTCATACCTGTTATAGGAGCCTGCTATAGGAGTCACTTCCTAGTTCAAACATAATCCATTGTATAGCATTAGTAAAAAGCCTTAGGCCACAAGTGGTGAACTTTCACCTAGACACTGATGAACTTATACTGAACTCTTACATAATTACATGAAGGAAGGCCCTGAAACAGGTGTAAATTACAAAGATAATACAGCCAAATCCATCAGCAGAAGTTGTCTCCTCAAGAAAAGAAAAAGAACAGCCCACATGGAGACAGTGGAATGAGCCAATGAAGAACAAGGAGACCCCAGACCCAAATATTCCAATTAGACCGAACTGTCTCGTGAGGGGAGGGGAACTTAGACTGTAAAGGTGCAATTGCCCAGAGATTCTTTTGTTTGGGGTCCCTCTCTGGAGACATCCAGGTTGAGCTTCTCACCGCTGAACCACTTTATAAATTTGTCTGGCATATGTCATGTCGGACATTCTGCTTCAGGAAACCTAGCATCGAGCCTGAGGGAAGAGGAAGCACCTGAGAGTGAGTGTGTGTGTGTGAGGAGTTGAAAAGGGCACTCCAGCTCACTGGAGTTGCCCGCTGTGAAGGGACTCCAGTCCTAGCTGTTAAAGTCTTGGGTGGTGTGTATGCAACTTCTTGATTGGTGTGTGAATGCTCAGGTAGCAGCTTCTCCTTTGACACACCAGTAGTAAAAACCAGCCAGTACAGCTGATCATTACTTGGTCTTAAAGAAAATTTCTGTTGCCAGGGAAATAGAAAAAGAGCAAGTGGCCATGGAATTCAGGGACTGCAACTTCTGTGTATAATAACCAGGGACTTAGAGAAGTGAAGTGGGTGTGCAGAAGTACCTATATCCACACAGAACCTGGAATGACCCCCTCTACTCTGTTCTGGTGAAACCCCACCTGGAATACAGCATCCACCTCTGGGGTCCCCAGCACAAGACATGGACCTGTTAGAACATATCCAGAGGAGGGCCACAGAAATGGTCAGAGGGGTGGAACACCTCTTCTGTGAAGAAAGGCTGAGAACATTTGGGTTGTTCAGCCTGGAGAAGAGAAGGCTCTGGGGACACCTTCTTTCAGCCTTCCAATACTTAAAGGGAGCTAATAAGAAAGGCAGAGAGAGACTTGTACCCAGGCCTGTAGTGACAGGACAAAGTGTAACGATTTTAAACTAAAGAATTTTTACGTTGAGGGTGGTGAGACACTGGAAACATGTTACCCAGAGAAACTGCA
This sequence comes from Phaethon lepturus, assembly GCF_000687285.1. NCBI lineage: Eukaryota > Metazoa > Chordata > Aves > Phaethontiformes > Phaethontidae > Phaethon > Phaethon lepturus. Next base: position 15,000 of record NW_010531085.1, on the reverse strand, counting down.
GATGTCCCATCATTGTAAGTGTTCAATGTCAGGTTGAATGGGGGTTTGAGCAACCTGATCTAGTTAAAGATGTCCCTGCTTGTTGCAGGGGGTTTGGAACTAGATGATCTTTAAGGTTCCTTCCAACCCAAACCATTCTATAATTCCATGATTTCCCCCTCAGGTGACTCAGTTAAGTTCCTCAAGTTATAGTCAGGGCAAACCCTCATCTCCTCTATGTATCAAGCTAAAAATTGGAATCTTAAATACCAGACACCAAAAACTCAGAGGAAGTTAGATTATTAATTGCACATCTGTATGTGCCTATTTGTTAGCTGTATACCAAGCTAAACATGAATCAAATCATTAATCATCTGCAAGCAGTCTTAACTAAATAAGTGACTTTTTTCTTGTAATGAAGCTCTGGAAACTGTGAGATTCACTAAGCAGAAACTTGTATTTTTAATAACTGAATGTCTATTGTTTGGTTTTGTTTTGTTTTGATTTGTTTTTGTAAAAACACATCTGATATCTTAATTCACTAGGACCTTTACAGTACTGAGTATTTAAGAAAATTATCTCAAAATTTTCCTAAACATAGAATGATAAACTTAGGGGGCATTTAGAGGGCTTTTTTTATTATCTTGACCATAGATTGTAAAAATATTTTTATTAAAACTGACTTAATGAGCATCTGTAGAAGCAGTCTAGGAAAAGACTTTTTTTCCCCAAGTATTTTTTCCCAAGTATTTTTATCTGTATTTTTTTACAGCATATTTCACAAAGGTACACTACTTCATGAAAATTTTCACTGATCCCTCTTACTTTTTCCTTAACAGCAGATGTGAACAGTGTGAATAGACAAAACTCTCAAAGATAAGATATAAGTAATCATGCACTTTACTCTTTCATATTTCTTTCTGATCTCCTACAGAGATCAGATAGTACACACTACCACATTAGCAGAATATGTGTTATGCTCACTTTAAAACACAACTGATAAAAATCCCCTAGTGTTCTACAGAACTCACTAATTTTGTCATAACAGTGCCTTCTTTTTTAAGTACATACTGTAATAGAGGTTAATTGCATGTGCTATACAAGAAACACTTCAGTATTTCTGGTTCAAGACTAAATAAAAAACACTCACAACAAATTACAAAAAATTGAAAGCAATTTGCAAATAAGTATATATTGCTACACATGCATATAGAGTTTAAAAGTGAAGAAGGGCACAGGAAATTGCTATTTAAACATAAGTAGTTATTTCTAGCTACACTGTGTTGGGATAGAGCATGCTCTGAAATTAAAGCTAATTTCCATAAAACTGAGAAATACTGGTCAGAATTTCTTGCATTTGAGCTGTTTGAAGGAAAGATTTTCTACCAGACTGGATGATGGACAATTATGTTTCTCAGTTAAATGTTAATAGAAAGAAAATACAGGGTTTTATTTTAAAGAAATTTCCCTGATCCTTTACTAATTTTAAAGTTTATCTTGGAATAAAGTTCTTGCTTAGCTCATGACACAGATTTCAGTGTGACCCCACAAAGATTTTGCAACCCAAAATTCAGAATAAAAAAGTATGTTCAGCTCTCATTTTCTATTGTCCTCATTTTGAAATCAATTTCATAAGGAATAGATGAGTTGAGTGATGATAACTGATTTTTGTCAATTGCTCTAGAATCTCAGCCTTTCACAAATTTCGATACATGAAAAAATACTTTATGCACGTGCATTCCAGCTGATTGTCTCTTGTAAACCTGTGTCCCAACTGTTGAAACAGTGGGTTTTGTGTTTTGGTTTTTATTTTCCTCATGGACACATATATTTGCTACAACACTTGCATAATTGACATTTTTTCCTCATATTTCTATTTTTTCTTTTGTGATACTTATCAGATTGCACTACAAAAGAAACTGTGTCTTTTGTGGCAGTTTTATCAGTTGCTAATTTCATTTGCCTTAGTAGATAAACAGCAGTAAACTGTTTAAATACCTTTAAGCATATCTGTTTATATAATTACAGTGCACCACAGTTACATTCCTCAAGTGTGCATCGGGTAACATTGAGCTAATGATTTAGAGAATAAATACAGTCCATAAATACCTGGACTACTATTTTGTTGTTGGAAAACACAGAGAACATCTGTTACATGGGCATATTAGGTGAAAACACCATCAGTATCTGTGGACAACTATGTAACAACCACAGCCATGTGAAGAAGGAGACAGGCTGAAGTCATTCTTTCTACTGTGCTGAGGCCAACATCGAAAACTGTAGATTATGTTGCTGTAACAATTCATCCCACATCCTTGCATGCAGTAATATAACACTTTTCTTAATGTTTCTTCTTAAAAACAGTTGGACTAGGTAAGACACAGAAGCCTGAGTTTTGTTTAGGAGCAGTGCCATTGTTTTCCAAAGGAGAAAGCTGAACAGGAATAATTCAATAATATAGTTAAATTTCCATGTAAACAGAAAATGAATTTGTATATACCTAGAAGACTGGGGTGGAGTGTGGGAGTGGGGGAGGAAATAGAAGGAGATATTTGCATCATTTAGGGCCTCCTTTATTTTGGTTTATGACAGTGATTATAATGAAAACCTACTTTACATGTGACTTTTTCCAATGTAAGAAAAATATCAACACTTTTCAGATGTTCATGTGCAAAAAAAAGATCAAAGCCCTCTATTAAGAATATTAAATATGACAGTCTAGTCATGGACAACATTTCAGTTCAGAAAGGAGAAATTAAATTAGTCATGGAATAAACTTGCCTGCAGCTGGTAAAATCTTCTAAAAATTCTAGAACTGACACCTATCCAAGGATTTTTTTCAAATATTATTCTGTAACTTTTCAATAAAGCATTTATTTTATCTCAAATGGAAGTCAAAATAAATATCTTAGGTCTGTGTCTTCTGCTCTGAACATTGAGATTTTGCATGTTTCTCCAATTAATTTTGTTTACATTAATATACTTCTTTGTACACCAGTTTCATAGGAGTCTACATGGTCTTTGCCATTTCATATACATGCGTTTAATTAAGCTAACTAACCAACTGACCACAGAAGTGCCATGGTTTAGCTCCAGCCAGCCACTAAGTAGCACACTGCTGCTGACTCACTCCCCTCCAGAAGAATTGGGGGAAGAAAATTGGAAGGGTAATAATAAACAAATAATAGGGTAATAATAATAAATTAAATAAATACAATAATAATAATGATAATAATAAATTGTAAGGAAAAGGAAAATAACAAAAAGAGAGAAATAAACCCCAAGAAAGACAAGTGATGCAAATGGAAACCATTGCTCACCAGCAACCAACAAACGCCTGGCCAGTCCCTGGGCAGCTGTCCCTTCGACAACCTTCCCCCTAGCTTTGCTGCTGAGAACGTTGTCATATGGTATGGAATACCCTTTTGGTCAGTTGGGGTCATCTGTCCCAGTTGTGTTCCCTCCCAACTTTTTGTGCACCCCCAGCCTACTTGCTGGTTGGGTGGTGTAAGGAGCAGAAAAGTCCTTGACTCTGTGTAAACACTGCTGAACAATAATGAAAACATCCCTGTGTTATCAACACTGTTTTCAACACAAATACAAAACATAGCCCCATACTAGCTACTATGAAGAAAATTAACTCTATCCCAGCCAAAGCCAGCACAAGAAGGAACATAGATACTATTATTTACATTGATTTGAACACTTCACTACAGTATCTTGTTTACTTGGTGCTGTTTAATCTTTCCCCCATCATCTTCCCTTTATGTTTAGATTACGGCTTGCTTTGATACAGTGTTTTTAATCCTGACACAACAATACATCCCATTTATGCATTATCAAATTAAAAATCCCTAGGGACAGAGAAATTTAAGATATTACATCTTTCTGTTACTGGTTTAAGTGGTTAATGACATACTTTATTGTTCTGTCTTTGCATTCTATTACTGTATCTCAGCTTAACATGATAAGAATAAATGCAAAGAATCAACAATAACTAAAAATTTTATTGAATCTATTTTTCTCCTCATGAATAGTATGCAGCAGTATTGAGGATATCTTTTCACAGCTGTGGTTGGCTGACCTTGGCCACCTGCCAGGCACCAACCCAGATCCTCTCTCATTTCCCTCCTCAAAAGGACAAGAAGAGAAAATAAAATTTAAAAGCTCATAGGAGATCACTTACCAGTTACCATCACAGGCAAGACAAGATCAACTGGGGAAAATAAATTTCATTTTTTTTGCCAATTAAAGTAGATTTGGGTACTGAGAAACAAAGACAAATTAAAACACCTTCCCACCACCTCATGACTTCTTCCTAGGCTCAGCTTCACTCCTTCATTCCTGACTCTTCTACCTCCTCCCCTCCCTACTGAGTCACACAGCGGGGTGGGGAATTGGGGGTTGTAGTCAGTCCACAACAATTACTTTCTGACATTCTTTCCTCCCCATGCTTTGCCCCTGCTCCAATATGGGTCCTCCATGGTCTACTTGCTCCACCATGATCTTCTCCATGGGCTGCAGAGGAATTTCTGCTATATCTCCTGGAACGCTTTCTCCCCCTCCTTCTTTTCTCACCCTGGTGCTTGCAAGGTCGTTTCTCACACTTTCTGTTCTCCCTTCTTTCTCTCAGGCAGCATTTTGCCCTTTCTTAACCACAGTTTACCTGAGGTGCCACCATCATGGCCGAGGCTCAGCTTTGCCTGCAGCAGGTCCACTGGAGCCAGCTGGAACAAGCCGTGTCCAGTACGAGGCAGCCCCAGCCTCTCCTTAAAGAAGCCCCACTCCCTGCCGCCCGGTCCACCAACACCTTGACACCTACACTCAATAAAAGGGCCAATACACAATTTCTGTGTACCTCTATATATGTCTAACTCTCTTATTTTGACATTATTCATTTTATAAAGTGATATTTTATACATTAAATAATAGGAAGAATACAAAAATTAATAGAACTCCTAGCAGGTATTTATACATATTATATTTGGGGTTTTTTTCCCAAGTGTATTTGGAAAGTTAACTATGAAAGTATTTTTTTTCATTTTGTAACTTCTCAAGGTTAATCAAGCTGTCAAGAAGAAATTGCAAATACATGTGCCTGCACTCAAGAGTACAAATGTGCAATCACAGCAGGAAAAGGAATATGTTTTCCACTTGGTTGCAACGCATTTATCGTGAGAGTTCTCAAGGAAAATGGTCTGTAACTTAGATGTACTTTTAAGTCATTTTTAAAAATATCTTCTCACATTATGTTGTTAATGCCTTTTCAAAATACTGCTTCGGAAGGGCATAAACTAGGAATGAACTCATAAGGAAGAGAAATATATAGCTAAATTGTATTTCTTTGGTCTGTTTTATCATTGCCTTATATTGATTCTTAGCACTACGTTTTCAAAAAGATGAGATTGTCACAGCCACCACTGACAATTGCTTATCTAATTGGGCATGCAATCGAATTGCATGCAATTTCACTTTTCAACAGGTAACAAGATGAGCCATGGTTTTGGCCTAGTAAAGGTGGTTGGTGAGTCAAAAGAGAAAAGCATTTATCTTTAATTCCTTCTCCTTTCTTCTTGAAAACAAGTTAAGATCAACGTCATTTAAACAATCTTCTATGCTTTTGCATGGATGGCAAAGCAAGCTGGTAGTGTTAAAAATGAACTCTTCCCTTTCTTTAGTGCTTTCATCACCAGTTTCTTAAAATTATTTTCTTTCTCTGGATTGGTCAGCTGAACTGTTAATCAATGGGGAAGACATAAGTCAGCTGTATTGCTGAGCCACTATTAAACATTATTAAACATATATTTATGTTTTTAACACATATACATAAATACATATACATAAATACATATATTTATGTATTTAACATTGTTAAAAATAAGCCACTATTAAACAAAGAAACTCCTTGCTTTAAAACAGTATGAATTTTACTGAGACAGCACTGAATGAAGAGTTCCTTAGCATAAGAACAGATATACCAGTCAAAGCAGAGATATATCTACTCAGGTAACTGGTTTTGTTAGTGACCTGTAGTGGACAGTTAAGTAGAAAACAGATATTGTCACATCCTTGTTTTGTACACCCTTCCATACTATGCTTGCACCCTACTTTTCTCATCATTCTCTCAGCTTGCTCATTTGCTCTGTCTTGTGCCACTCTCCTTTTCCACTGCCCCCCCCCACCCCCAACCCATCTCAGCCTGCCCTCTGCTTGGTGCTCACTGAGGAGACACATTTATTTGGGAAGGCTCTAACTGTCTCAGCATGGAGCTGACAAACAGACAAGGCAAACAGTCTTCTTTCTTCCCTGATGTTCAGAAATATCTATCTTTTTATCACAAGTTTTAAACCAGAAATTTCTGTCTTGCAGGAACTTTGGAATACAGGTGAGGTTAATTTTTTTCCTAAACTGCAGATTACTGACTTCCTCTGGTGGCTTCCACATTTGTTTACATTGAGTTTGATTGAGTATATGAATAAGATGTTGCCAAATGTGAGATACCAGACCTTATTTAACCTACAGCTAACAGCGCCACACCGGCTACCAACAGACCCCACCAGGTGTCAGTACTTCTGTCCACTAATCATATAAGACCAGTATCCTAGGCTGGTCAGAGCTGTCAGGTGCTGTTACATGTGAATGCCAAATTGATTGATAACTGTGGAAACAAGAAAAAAGCATTCTGTACTTTTTCTGTAGCTGAACTTGGCCCTAATATTAATCAATAAAAAGCAAGATTTCTTCTGCATACTTTACTGAAACTAGCTGAATGAGTAAGGATTAAAAAACATGAATGAATGCTCCGAAGAATTTGGCACCAGGGTCATAATGTTAACAAAGTAATAGGATACTTTCATAAAATGTCCCCAAGCTTTCACAATGAATTTTTGTTGATTTGTGTTGAACACATTTTTCTTCACTTCCAAAATAAAAAATACAAAGTCAACCTTGTCACATTTTTTATAGCCTCATATTCAGATTTTTCCTCTCCAGTTCGTATTCTAACACTGCTTTTCAAAGCGTAACTCTTTCACCTATAGCCCCACAATTCTTGTCTGCCCTCTATATGAAAGGTGGTAATATTTACAGCCACAGCATTCTTTTCCTGTCTCTAAGATCAGGCCCCTTCTCTCTGCATCTTCTCCTTGAGACTTTTTCAGTGTCTCTTCCTTAATTCCAACTTCAGTTTTCTCAGTGGAATGAGTAATTCCTAATTCCTTCCTTGTATCTGATCTTTCACCACATGTCTCTTTCTACCTTGAATACTTTGTGCATACTTTTAGTCTATTTGTATTCTCCTTCCACTGTTACTGCCAAGATCTGTGTGTTTCCTCTCCTTTCTCCTTCACATGGAATTATTTGCCTGCACTGTAGTGTCCTTCTTCAAAACCAGTCCTTCTATTATTGCTTCCTCATTTTCTTACACATCATTCCCCGAAGAAGAGTATCAAGACATTCTTCTGATAAAGTAATGTAGCATTTCATCATCTTTATTTCTCTAGGCCTCCATCTGTTTCCTTTTTTTCCTAATCTGTGTCATTTTAATGGACTCAGAAAGCTTTCTGAGGCATGGGTAAAGAATCCCTATAAAACACTGCATGACAGTAGTGAAAATCTATAAAATTTTCAAAACAATAAAAATTTAAAATTAGAAATACTTCCTCTAAATTAATTGTCAGTCTCAGTTTTATGATGAAAATGGCACAGCTACTAAATCAAGTCTACTACTATCAAAGACAGTATCAAAAGGAAGATATATAATATATAAGCCATCTGCTTAGAACTTTCTTCATTTCAGTTTTACATAATCCTTCTTATCCTACAAAATGTTTATTATTTTTCAGTTAATCTAAGAATGATCACTAACTGTTTTCATATTTCCTTTGAAAAGTACTGAATTGTCTTGTGCTTTGATGCTATTTTGCAAAATAGTTCTTGGTATTGTGGATGCATAGCATGCTAAAATGGGTTGTTTAAATACAGTGTCTACAAAACCCACTACTTTTATGATAAGCCTAATTGGCTTCCCATTGGCTGTTAACTGTGAATTCGGTTGCTTGCTAATTGCTTGTTCTTTTCTCCTCAGCTATACTTTTCACAAAACAGATCAGCAAACTGACACCTTTTTAGAATAAAAATAATGCAAAAGTCTTTTATCTTGTAGCTGTTTTTAATGTTTCTTTATTCCAGTGAAAGTTCTGAAAAATATTGTCTTCTCTTTTTGCTTTGCAGAGTAAATTGTCTTCACTTGTGAAACAAGTCCGTATTTTTAATTTCAGGAATTTGCTCTATAGAGGCTGTTCCCTCCCATATTTAAAATTATCATCAGTATTTAATTTCTCCTGTTGGTGTTTTAGTTTTGGGGTGGTTTGGGGTTTTGGGGTTTTTTTGGGGGGAGGAGTGGTAGGTTTGTGTTTTTTTCTGTTATACAAGATTTTCAGTGCCATGAGTGAGATAAGATGTCATCTCAGAGAGTACACAACATGTACATGACATTAATATTCACCAGCTGTGACCTCCAATTATAATATGAGGAATCATTTCTTTGATAATGAAAGGATAATTAAAATCAGATACTTCTAATGATTAAAAAACAGGATAAATAAATCAAAACCGTTCCTGGAGTACCATATCAGAAGCTTAACTGTTTAAAATTATGCATGCATAACTATTTTTACTGTCTGGATGAATCTGAAACTTGTTAAAAAGTTTTACAAATATCTCAACAAAATACTGAAGTTCTTACTCATAAGTAATTTTCATTCACTAAACCAGTCTCACTGATTTATATGCCCATAACAGACACAAACAGACTGCCACCAAGGGTTCTATTTTATTCTTCCCTTAGATGGAGGCTGTCATGCCTTTCAATAGGTCCTTGATCTGAACAATTAGAGTACCAGTTACTGAATTCCAAAGAATGGTACTACATCCCAGGAAGAAAGACTAGGTATATTTTACATTTTATTTCTAATACGCATTTGCCACGATTTTAGGGGCCAAATCAGCTCTACCTCAGTCTTTTCATCTGCAAAATAGGAATGAACCCTGATATGTATGCAGGTTTTTTACACATTCAAGCTATGACAAAGCTCGAGATAAAAAATGTCATATAATAATAATAACAGAAATATAATACTCATTATTGTAGTTGTGTCTTGAGCAGAAACAGTACTCAAATCAGAACTGTGTAAAACTGTTGCCATAGTTATGATGAGGATTAATGTTCTGAAAACACAAGAAAGAAAATGTTAATATTTTCAAGCTGTTCATATAATTAAAATATTGTTCCCTTTCCCACAGCTAATTTCTCTGCAATCTGATGAGCCACACATACGACAACAGTAAATTTACCTTTCTTCAGGGTTCTAACACATGTGAAGTGAGTGTCAGGCTAGCAGAGTTCTACCATCCTCTTGAACATTTCTACTAAAAATAAAACGAAGTTTAATAAAGGAACAAGTATTGTCATATGAACAAAGGAGAGCTAGGTGGGTAAAATATTTTTTAACATAACGTGGACACTGGCACAGGTGGTAGATGTCCCATCCCTGGAAACATTCAAGGTCAGGTTGGATGGGGGTCTGAGCAACCTGATGTAGTTTGAGCTGTCCCTGCACATTGCAGAGAGGTTGGACTAGATGACCTTAAAAGGTCCCTTTCAATGCAAAGTTTCTATATTTCTATGATTCTATGATTCTATGAAGCTGCTTCTATTAAACTCCAGTAACTTACCCAACTCAAAAATATAGGTATTTCTCTTTCTTGTCCTACCTGCTTAAAAAAAACAAGTTACAATATTTTACACCAGTGAAATGTTATATTTCACGTTGGACATTATGAACAGAGTTAAGGAAAATATAGGACTAAACTAACACACCCCTCTAAAAATGAGGACAATGTTTATGGGAAACAATATCAGTTAAAACCTCTGACACTGAATGAACACATTTATCCCAACAGTTTGACCTGAGTGCCTGAAAACTTCCTAGAGGGAGGTGGATATTTACAAAGTTTTAATGTCTACTTTTTTGGTTGTTGAACTTTGCATAGAATTTCTAAATAATAAAGTGCGGAAGATGAAAGAGGTAGTAGCAAACCCCTGTAGTTTAGACCAGTCACCTGAAAACAGGCAGTTAAAGTTCAAATCCATTCTTCTATATATCAAAGCATGCCTTGAGACAATGTTGTGGTTTAACCCCAGACGGCAACTAAGCAACACACAGCCACTTGCTCACTCCCTCTGGTTGGAGTGGGGCAATTAGAAGTATAAAACTGAGACAGCTCATGGGTTGAGGTAAAGATAATTTAATAGGTAAAGTAAAAGCTGTGCATGCAAATGGTGTAAAACAAGGAATTCATTCACCACTTCCCATCGGCAGGCAGGTGGTCAGCCATCTCCAGGAAAACAGCGCTCCATCACACATAACATTTACCTTGGGAAGATAAATGCCATAACTCCGAACATACCCCCCTTCTTTCTTCTTCGTCCCAACTTTATATGCTGAGCATGATGTCACATGGTGTGGAATATCCCTTTGGTCAGTTAGAATCAGCTGTCCTGGCTGTGTCCCCTCCCAATGGCTTGTACATCCCCAGCCTACATGCTGGTGGGGTGTTGTTAGAGGCAGAAAAGGCCTTGACTCTGTATAAGCACTGGTCAGCAATAACAAAAACATTTGTATATTGTCAACACTGTTTCCAGCATAAATCCAAAAAATAGCCCCATACTAGCTACTATGAAGAAAATTAACTCTATCCCAGCAAAACCAGCACAGACAGGCAATGAAACAGCACAGAAAATTGTTTTATCTTTCCCAGATACTCCACAGCTTGGTATTTAAGGAAAACCTGTAGCAAATCGCATGCTTAAGTCTCCTAAGGAGGCAGAATAAATTGAATCATGTTTTCTTAAATTGTATGTGAATGTTCTAAAGCATTGGACTCTTAATTAAATCTAGGATTTTAGCTGTCACATATGTCATTTTTTTAAACAATACTATTTGGCCATTCAAGCTAAGTCCTCAAATACTTGTAAAACAATCAACACTTTTTTTTTTCTTGAGCTATGTTTTCATAAACATGTCACCATGATTTACAGTACACATGCCAAATCTCTCTTTGCACAAATAATTAGTAAGGGTTAATTGGAAACCAAAGAAATTAAGCAACTCCTGGCCAAAGCAGCATGTTACAGCAATAAATAAAGTGTATTCATAATAGGATACCATGAAGTCTGTTCGAAGTGACCTCTTCACGAACAAAAAAAAAATTTTTCCCATAATTACTAATACTTTTGGGTAGAAAATTAAACATAATTATGTTTATTCAAAAAGGTAGTGAATTCAGTTGCAACTATTTTTGCTAAGATTTTTTAAAAACAGCCTCTTACAGGATCACAAACATTACAAATCAACTAGCTTGCTTTGAAATCAACAACACACAAAGATATTCCATATATCACTTCAGGTTAAACTAATTTTCATGATTTAATAATGTAGATTTAAAAAATTATGATTCAGTTTCTAAATTATTATTTTTGCTCAGAACTTTTTTCAGTTGGTCGAAGTCAAAAAACCCTGAGCCCTCAAAGAAGAATTTTAAATTCTAAGAGATTCTTCAAGGTGGGCACCATGCCTGCAAGCATTTTCACACATGTTAAAACATACTTATAATTTAGCGAAACCTACATTCCCTTTCAGTATTCAGATTCTTGAAAAATACAAGGTGGAGTTCAGTTGTCAAAACTGAGGTATTCTTTGTTGCTTTACTTGACACTCTAGGATATCTCCTCTGGCCTCCAGGTCTTGCTCCAGAAATGCATCAGTTTCTCATAGGTCTTCCATCTGTGTATATCAAGCAGCCCTATGTGGATGTCACATTGGGGAATACAGTTCCCTGTGAAACAGGAGTAGGTTCTCCTATTCCTTTAGGAATAGGGAATATCTCTAAGGTTGCATCTAATGTGATAGTTTCTGTATCAAACAAAACTGTATAAGTGGCCAGTAATGAGTTTTCCCAAGTTGAATAACATGCTTGGGAACCTTGCCACCCCTTTGATCCAGATCAAAGAGGAGTTATGTGGGCTTTATTGGAAACTTGTTGACACAATCCCCATTGATATCCTTTTTCTGAGAGTCCTATATGTAGTCTAAAAGGGGGCCACAGTATTACAGGGCCCATAGCCTCATATTCTGAAACATTGCGTATTAATAAATGAAATGCTTCTTCAAGAATAACTGTCCATTCCCAGGTAACACACTTCTTTAAGAAGTTTTGTAAGCATTGAGCGATTATATCAAATTCTGGAATATGTGCTCGTCAAAATCCTGAAGTATCTAGGCTTGTTGGAGCTCTTTCTTATTAGAGAGGAAATATAATTCCAGTGTTTGCTGTAAGGGATCAGAGGGAATACACTTCCACCTTGCCAAGTTATGCCTAAAAATCAAACTATTTGACTAAGTCCTTGTTGTTTAGCTTTGGGCATAGTAGTTCAAAATAAGATTTCTAATGGAAGGGACAGCAGCATGTAGTAAGAAAAGAAACTATGTATTATTCACTACTAGCAGTATACAAGGGTTTTCACTAATATTAACTAAAAAAATTTTGTCCAATTGGAAGGGGCTGTTGGAAGTTCCTCTGTTCATTTTCTAGTAATAGGATCGGCGAAGCAGATGGGACAATACCACCAGCATTCAGGCTGTCAGTGCAATCTCTCTCATAATCAATCCTACAGTTTCTGTAATTCACCTGTCATAAACCCCAATCCTCGATGGAGATCCCATGAGTATCTCCATTTTAAAACTCCCTTCTGTTTGTCAGGAGGTTCTTTGTGACAGATGGATTAGTTTTAATGGGGAATTTTTGAACATTTTGTTCTTTACAAATTTTTGTTCCTTACACTTTCCCTTTCATGTTTGGGCAAACTTGACCCAGCCTTTTTTATAGATTTGTTCTAGGGGTAGTTCCCTGTCCTTGCTGCCTTCCCATAGGGGCTATCCAATTTTGCAGCCTGTGAGCTATTGCTGTCTTCCAATCAATGTTCCTACTGTGTAACATTAAGGCTAAATACTTCAGCCCCCCAGGCACTGCATTTTGCAGTAGTCTGGTTTTCCCTGCTTCTGTTGCTAGCATAGTCATTATCAAATCATATAATCACAGAATTATTTAGGTTGGAAAAGACCTTTAAGATCATTGAGTCCAACTGTTAACCTAGCACTGCCAAGTCTACTGCTAAACCATGTCCCTAAGCACCACATCTACCTATCTTTTAAATACCGGTAATGTAGTATCAATGAATAGTATGGCAGCAGTCAATAATAGCAGAAATCAATAATACAGCAGTAACTAGTAACAGCACCAACCAAGTCAGTATATACCATTACAGGCTACTATAAACTTCTCATTAGTGAAGCAACTTATCAACAATATAACAGCAGATATAATAGATTACTTGTATGGACATATATAACACTGGTATCAAGCAAATTACACAGATTTCAGAAGGGGACAAAACATCCCAAAGCAGAGGACAAACTGATGCCAGACGGGGACCCAACCATACCACAGGTGGGACAAAAAACTGAACTGATCCAAAGAGTGGGACCAGAGAGGGGACCAATAAAGTAACAGACAGAGTCTCACTTCAAAGATGATCAAGGTCACTGAGTCTGGAGGTGTCCCAGGTGAGAGCCCGAGATCTCATAGAAAGTTTGTATGGAGAGTTCAGCCTGTTTAGGAAAGGAAAGCTACATGTAGCACAGGTAGTTCTCAGAGAAAGAGGCTACATTTGGCATAAAAATTAAGTCCTTTTTATATCATGGAGATGTAAGAGGGCTCAGGACACTAACACTTTGAGCAGCCAAAAGATCCTATTAATTTCTATTTTTCACTTTTAACAACCAAGAGATAATGATGTTTTCAGTTCTTTCAGACCAATTTGATTTTCCCAACCTGTTTCCACTTTTTCAAATGATAAACTGCCATTACGTTTTCTTGGATTTTGCACTTACTGATGGTGTCTCAGGATGCCTACAGTTTCTAGGTACCCAGCTCTACTTCAAAGAGGCCAGCGGCACTTTTCAAGGATGTTTCGGTTTCCCAGCCCTAGCTCCCAGGCTCACAGATCCCAGGCTGGCAGACAATTTGTCTGTCAGTATTTTTCAGTAGACATTTTCTTCTGTTCAGTAATTTTCCCCTTATAACCAGGCCACGTTTATAGCTGCTCACATCAACAATAAAGTCCACCATCTTTACTGGCAATAACTGGAACTTTGACACCTACGCTGCAGAAATTAAATGCAGTCATTTGTGAACCTGAAAGTAAAACTATTCCTATGCAGCAAAAATATTTAAAATCACTGATATTTAAATATGTAAAAAAAACCCCCAAAAAACACAACAAAAAACCCACAACACCAAAAAGCCCCAAAGGTAGGTATTAGTAAAGTAAATATTTTCATCTTGTTTGTGGGAAGTGTTATCTCCACCATTATGCACTATTGCAGTACATGTGCTTATTCTGCCAGTGAGCATTATCCCATCACTTCAGACCAGAACATTTCAGAATATTTTTAGAGTCAGTTCTAACAGCTCTGAGGCTGTTATATAATATCAAGAAATAGGATCATAGAATCATAGAATATCTCAAGTTGGGAGGGACTCATCAGGATCATCAAGTCCAACTCTCCCTTCCTCTCAGGACTGCCCAAAAGTAAATCATATATAACTGAGAGCATCATCCAGATGCATCTTGAACAGAAAAAAGGAAACTTATTTTACCCCTTTTCTATTCAAATACTATTTGTGTTTTTTTCAAAAGTTGCAAACTTAACTAAAAGTAAATTCTTAGGTGACTGTCCATACATTCTGCTCGTATATTCAAGGTTTGGTATTAAGATGGAAGTTTTATCTAAGTCAGGCTGTTGGTGTCTTTGTGTTCTCCTTGTTTTGTTTCTGCAGTAATACCTGTGTAGCATGCAGTGTGGCTGACTACACAGAATCACAGAATCACAGAATCAC
>NW_010531084.1:16583-18189 GCF_000687285.1 Phaethon lepturus | reverse complement strand
TTGTGGAGTCTGTTTTCCGCACGTCAGTACCAAATACTGCAAACTTCACAGCTACTTTGCAAGCAGCTGCACACCCAAGGATGGCAGCGCTAGATATAGAAGATATGTTCTTTATGGTTTCCTTGAAGGAGGAAGATAAAGAGAAGTTTGTTTTCACTTGGGAGGGAATACAATATATCTTTAACAGACTCCCACAGGGGTATAAACATTCACCCACTATTGCTCATGCTGCACTTGCTGAACAAACGGTCTCACTCTCCCAAGATGTGAAACTGTACCAATATATAGATGATGTTCTGATTGGAGGAACTTCCTCTGAGATGGTGGAAGAAGCAGCAGCAGCAGTGTGGCAACCACTAAATAGAGCAGAAATTGAGATTCCACCCAGAAAATGTCAGGGACCAAGTAAACAAGTAAAATTTTTAGGTACTTGGTGGATAGCAGGCAGTGCAGTGATTCCTCCAGATACCTTAAGAAAAAAAAAAACAAAAAAACCTGAAGAGCTGCAAATGCTCCAATCAAGGAAGGGGTTATGACAACTAATGGGAACTTCAGGATATTGGAGGAAGCATGTACCTGGATTTTCTATTATTTCCCATCCATTATACTCACTCATACGGAAAGGCAAACCCTGGGAGTAGAAATTAGAACATAAAGAGGCTGTCAAAACTCTAACTGAAGAATTAAAAACATATCAGTCACTGGGACCAATACACACCAGGACCCTATTATAGCTGAATGGTGTTTCACTGCACATGCTACTTACTGTAACCTGTTCCAAACTGGCCCCAATGGGCCAAAAAGACCTTTATTGTTTAGCCCAACCACATTCAAAGAAACAGAACAATGATACTCTGAATGGAAAAAGGGACTTTTATCTTTAGTCTGAGCAGATAAACAAGTTGAGAAAATACATCAGGGACAACCTGTGCAAACCAGAGGACCATTTAATTTACTAGAAGCAATCCTAAAAGGGACTGCTCCCCTGAAGGAGTTGCACAAAAAGCCACTATCAGAAAATGGTATGCCTACCTAACAGGAGTTGCAGAAAATATGCAATTAACTGAAGGACACACTAAGGTTTCCAAATTGCAGATGCCCGTAAACACAGACCCTTTAGCATTACAACAACCTTTTAAACCTTCACACATTCTGGATGCACCACCCCTCACTGAGGGTACAACAGAAAACATTTGGTTTACAGATGCTTCAGCAAAAAAGGTAAATGGTAAATGGCAATATAAGGCCATTGAATTAGATATTACCACTGGCAAACATGTAATAGAGGAAGGTGAAGGCAGTGAACAAGTAGGGGAAATAAGAGCAGTTGTTTTGGCAGCACAGAATGGAGCAAAAATTATATATGTAGACTCTTATGATGTGTGGGCCAGTGCCACACAGTGGCTCTGTCAATGGGAAACCTTGAATTGGGAAGTAAATGGATCCCCAGCTTGAAGAAACAAAAATTAGCAATTCTTACTATACATAGCCAGGAAAACACCTTTCAAGATAGGATGGTGTTGTGGTTTAACCCCAGCTGGCAGCTAAGCACCACACAGCTGCTCACTCACTCCTCCCATCCCTGGTGGGGTGGGGGGGGGGGGGG
>NW_010531084.1:0-16161 GCF_000687285.1 Phaethon lepturus | reverse complement strand
CAACTAGTACTAAGAAAAACCACCCAGCCACAAAGTGGAATCAAAAGGTAGATGAGCTAACTAAAATTAGGAAAATCACCTGAAATCCTGAGTGGTATCGATAGGAAGAATGGTTATTGACTATGACCATGGTCATATGACCATTGACCATGAACGTAGGCCATGCAGGTAAAGCAGCACTTTGCTGCACAGAGTAAAGGCTGGCCTATAAACAGAAAAACTTGTGAAACTATTCTTACAGAATGTTCCCCCTTGAAATTACAAGCAGATCATCCTGCTAAAGCGCCACCTCTACATATCAATGAAGGGAAAACTTTATGGTCTACATGGCAAATTGATTATATCGGACCACTCAAATCCTCTGTGGGATACTGATACATCTTCACAGGGGTGGAAGTATTCTCCAGCTTGCTGATGGCAACTAAGTGTCAGAAAGCCAATGGGCGAAATAGTGCGTGAGGGCTATCGTTTTGGTTCTCAAATCTACCTACTCCCGATGTTATCCAAAGTGATAATGGCTCACATTTTTCATGTAAGGAAGTGCAAGATTGGGCAAAACAAGAGGAAATTAAATGGGTATTCCACACCCCATACTACCCTCAATTGAATGGGATGGTAGAAAGAGGTAATGGCTTATTGAAAAGGAATCTCAAACCACATGAGGCTCAATGGGATATGAGACTTCCCAAAGTACTCCATCAATCAAATAATCAATATGGGCCTACTGGAAGCCCTGTAAGCCGAGCATTCTTTGTAAAAACTGAGCTTAGCGCTCCACCTACTAGGAAAAGAGAATATCTGACATTACAGCCAGGACAGCCTGTGATGGTCAATCTATCATCCATCTGTACTGTGCCTATGACTTTAACTAAACCTCGTGGCCCACTTGCCTGGGAAGCTACCAATAGCAGTAGTGCAAAACACAAAATTAGTGCACGATGGATTTTTCCTTCTTTTTAACAGGGTAAGCTGTTCAGACTCTCCCCACCAAAACAAGTCTCTATTTTCTCTTACAGCACCCCGCAGGATGACAAATGGAAACTATTGATGTTAACACATGTGTTGTAAGGGAACAACAAGGATTTATTTGTGAGAGTAACACCATCAAAGCCCAAGACATTTGTCTTGACACTGAACAAATTGTTTACCATTTTGAAATACATCCAGATGAAACCCTTGAAACTGTACTTGTACATATCAGAAAAGGATGTGTTTGTATGAGAATGCTTTGTATTTGTAGATAACATTACTGTAGATACAAGCAATCATTCAAATATTTGTGTCTGTAACCACTAAAATTATGGGATGCAACTTTAATTATTCAGCTCCTGTTACATCTTATCAGTTTTTACAATCTAATTATACATTGAGTCAAGATTTATTGCCTACCCCCATCGGAATAAATCTTACAGTAGCAAAGAAACTACTACAACATGATGACCTGTGTCAACTGCTAGAACATGTCCGAAACAATGGACAAAAAACTCTAACTACTGTTCACCGTGATACAGAAGAGATACAACATGTCTTGGAAAGAGTGAAGAAGGATGGAGAACACCATTGGTGGGAAACTCTTCTTGGATGGTCACCAACAGTAATGGGAGTGTTTAATCGTATGTTTCACCCAGTTGTGATTTTACTAACTCTAACCTTAATATGTCTATTGCTTATAATTATATTGTATATAAAGGTTTGGTACGTGATAAAACAAATAACCCAACTTCAACCACCCAAAACATACAAATTAACAAATAACAAATAGCAGTGCTTCACTATCTACTTACCGTGGATCTGCAAGTGCACAAACTATCAATATACTATTTATGGCACAGAGGCAAGAGGTGGCCGTACCACCATTCTGTGATGGTAAAATGAATTGACTATAGTCACGGGGTGGAACGTGGTGGTGTGATGGCTGCATCCAGCTTAAGTTGGACTTTGGGGAGACAGATAGCAACACAGTAGCCAAGGGCTATCTGGAGCAGGACCCATGTCTTGCTGGTATACAAATATGACCAAGTTAATCATCTTACTCCATAAATAGTGGACAGCCCAGGGCCCATAGAGCTCTCCTGAAACAATGCATGCCAGGATCTCCCCTTGAGTAGGAATGCCTCTCAAGGTTACTCCTCGAGGTGGAGAGATTCCTTGTTGCAACAGATCCTCGGTAAGTGACTTAATAGCATGTTAAACTTTGAAACCTTAGCTAAGTGATGCAAAGGATTGGCTGTGCATATATAATCCTTCAGACATAAACCACTGACCAAGTCTGGGACTAGGATTGGATCCAGCCACATCTAGACTCCTCTCTGAGGAGGAGTTTAGAAAGCAAGGGGATCCTTTCTGAACCTCATGACTCAACGGGAGGGTCTCCCTGACAGTTTTGTCTGACCTTGTCCTCTATGCAGTAAATAATCCAGTGTACCTTGCCATCGAATCTTGTTAAACCACTGTCGCATTTACTATCAAACTTTGTTAAATCACTGTTTTATATCAATAAACATATTCTTGCTTCTCTCTTGCAAGTGAAGTGCATCACTATCTACAACAAGATGGTGCTTTTGAGTGTATAACTTACAAGAGATTTCAAATTTTATCTGTAATGATCTGTAAGAATCTTTATAATAGAAATTGGCGATGAAGAAGAGGGAGGCAGTTAAATTAAATCCTCAATTCTATGAATAATATAAAACATCTAAATACATTCCAACCCAAAGATTCTATGATTTATAACCTTTAGATAACAGCAGCACTGATGAGTCCTGTACAGAAATATCAGAAAATCAAAAACATCTCCAGGTACAGAAGAATTTACATTACTATCTGAATTTCACATCATCATAAGAGTCTTGACAAGAACTCTAAGACAGTTTCCCACTTCTTAGCATATTTTATTGTCAAATACAGAAGTCCACCCAAAATACAGGAGCTGCGTCAAGCAGTGTGATTAATGACAAGGATTTGGTGGCATTCATCTGAAAGTTTTGAAAGGACCGAAGATCAGAGAACAAACTGAAAAATGCATATGATCAAGAACAGGTCTCTCAAGGGATGTATAGTGGTCAAAACTGCATGGCTCTTTCAAAAAGGCACTAAATGACCTTCTGATTTTTATACTACCACGTCCTACTTTCAGTATCTGAAAAAGTAGTTTAAATGCCCATTAAAACATAAAACTAATAAACATGCAACTATGATACTAAGAAGCCAAACTCCACAACTCATGAAGATTCCAAATCATGGCATTTAAATGGCAAAAATTATGTAAGCATGAGAAGTATGACTACAGATGGTGCTTATGAATATATAATTTTACATACAACTGGTTTCTAAAAACACCTGTAAGAGACTTTGTGATAGAAACTGGTGACCAAGCAGAGCGAGACAAAAAAATTAAAAGCTGATTAAGGCACAAACACTGAAGAAAGAGTAAATGATCAGACCTTAGCCTAGACACTTATCAGGAACTCAGCAATACTTTTAAATGCATTATTAATATCTGCCACTATGTTGTTCAATATTAAATGTCTTTCCAAAACTAGAAAACTAGCAGAATGAGAGATGGAGATAAATTTTTTTTATATGTATTTATATTTATTTTAGAGTAATACTAACAAAAATCAGGAGGACTAAGTTATTTCTATAAACTAATTATTAGGAGGTTAAAGCAAGGAAGAAATGGCCTATCCTTCACTGCTAAAATCTGATGTTTCCCTCTTTCACAGACCACTGCTGAAGAGTGCAAACTTCCCAGTCTGTCTGTAACTAGTATAAATAAACACAAACTAGGGAGGAGAGATACATCATTACAAAATGTTCAAAAAAAAAAAAAAGTCTGAAAGTAATCAATTTTGCTCTGATTACTGCTTTGATCAGCATTTAAGCTTTTAGCTATATATAAAAAAAAGCACAATTCCCTAGTTCAACAACTACTGTTAAGAGCAGATTTTTATATATTTTATATCAATTCACTGACAGAAATTACCCATCAGCAAAATCTGCACTGTTACTAAGATGACCAAGAAAACATCACACATATATAAATTCATAACAAATGTCTCTGCAAAAGTTTCCAGTGCATACTCCATCTTAGTAAACTACATGACAAATTAATATTGTCTCCTTATCTGAAATACTACTTCCCATTTGGAAATCTAATTTTACAAAGCAAAGAAAGAAAAAGGCCAAAATAAAATAAAAATTTCACAATGAGGGTGGTGAAACACTGGCACAGGTTGCCCAGAGAGGTGGCAGATGCCCCATCCCTGGAAACATTCAAGGTCAGGTTGGAGGGGGCTCTGAGCAACCTGATCTAGTTGAAGATGTCCCTGCTCATTGCAGGGGGGTTGGACGAGATGACCTTCAAAGGTCCCTTCCAACCCAAACTCTTCTATTATTATTATATGGAGATAGTGATGGAAGTTGTGCGTACACTATCAGTTTTTCTTTTTAATTGTATTTTATTTAGCTTCCGAAGTTAATTGGAATCATGCTAATTCCTTCCTATGTTCTACTCTCAAAGGTGTTGCAACCCTGTGTTACATATAACTGCATGAGAATAAACTGTAAGTGTAGGACACAACAAAACATTCATTAGCTAAACTATATTAAACTGAAGTTTTTTCTGACTAACAAGTATGAAGAAAAAACAAGGAGCTCCTTTCCAGAAGCCCCTACCATGTCACCACAAACACACTTGCATAGGTCCATGTAAGCCTATTTAAAACATCTCTACACATGTACAGTGTAACATCATCCAGCAGCTATCTTTCCTTCCTTGTGCCTGTATTGCACATCACAGCTCTTCAAAACATCAGCATGGGATTCAGTGAACATATTCACATACACCTTCTACACTTCTGATTCAGAAAACTTGCTGACTACAAGTGTTTGTTTTTTTTAAGTAAGACTTTATGCAGAGACAAGCAAAAAAACTGCAGTAGGTATCTGTCCTGGTTTCAGCCAGGATAGAGCTGGTTTTCTTCATAGAAGCTAGTGTGAGGCTATGTTTTGGATTTGGGATGAGAACGTGTGGATGTGGCACTTCAGGACATGGTTTAGGGAACATGGTGGCGCTGGATTAATGGTTGGACTTGATGATCTTGAAGGTCCTTTCCAACCTAGTGATTCTGTGATAACGTGCTGATGTTTTGAGTTGTTGCTAAGTAGTCAAGGACAGTCCAGCTTCTCATGCTGGCCTGCTAGCAAGAAGGCTGGGGGTGCACGGGAAGCTGGGAGGGGACACAGCCAGGACAGCTGGCCCAAACTGGCCAAAGAGATATTCCATACCATATGACATCATGCTCAGTATATAAAGCTGGAGCAAAGAAGAAGGAAGGGGTGGAGGGACGTTCAGAGTTATGGCGTCTATCTTCCCAAGAAACCATTATGCGTGATGGAGCCCTGCTTCCCTGGAGATGGCTGAACATCTGCCTGCCCATGGGGAGTAGTGAATGAATTCCTTGCTTTGCTTTGCTTGCGTGTGCGGCTTTTGCTTTACCTATTAAACTGTCTTTATCTCAACCCACAAGCTTCTTCACTTTTACTCTTCTGATTCTCTCTCCTGTCCCACCATGGGGGAGTGAGTGAGCGGCTGCATGGTGCTTAGTTGCTGGCTGGGGCTAAACCACGACAGTATCATGCAGGAAAGAAATTGGTCTCCTAAATACAAACTAAGGTGTCTTCAAATGCACATGGCAAGTCTTCTAAAAGAAGAGAATCCATCATAAAGTATAGTCTTCTACTTCTGTCAGCTCATGAAGTTCTACTTCGAAGTTCTCACAGTTTCCTTTTTTTGTTTAAGAATGACATCACAATTACTGGCCATAATCCAGAGGCTCCCAGGCTCATTATTTATGCTTCCTTTGCTCTATGCAGGGAAGCAACAATGCAAACTTCATCAAGAGAGCAAAGCAACATATAAAAAGAACATACAGCAAGCAGAAAAACTATCTACAAAGGCTTGCCATAAGGAGGATGGGGGAAGAATGTGTAAAGCAAAAAAGGAATGAAAGCCACTATTGTAAATTTTAACGTCCCTGCTTACTCCATCTAAAACAGGGACTTTGGCTTAAACAGAGTTGATATTTAGCTGGTGAACTACTTCAGTTCTTTAACTGTTTAACAAAATTTAATGGGTAAACTGAAAGGAGAGAGGTAACAGTAACCTTTTAAAGATCATTTGAAAAAAACAACTCAGAAATCCACAAAAATAGTTTTGCACAATAAAATGTAATTTGATGAAAACACTGATCACCAATGGTTTAGAAAATAAAATTTCTCACTTTAACAGAGCATTGGTTATATTGGCAAATAACATGGCCAGGAGGTCGAGGGACATGATTCTGCCCCTCTACTCCGCTCTGGTGAGACCCCCCCACCTGGACTACTGCCTCCAGCTCTGGAGCCCTCAGTACAAGAAAGATATGGACCTGTTGGAGAGGGTCCAGAGGAGGGCCACCAAAATGATCAGAGGGATGGAACACCTCTCCTATGAGGACAGGCTGAGAGAGTTGGGGTGTTCAGCCTGGAGGAGAAGGCTCCGGGGAGACCTGATTGCAGCCTTCCAGTACTTGAAGGGGGCCTATAAGAAAGATGGAGACAGACTTTTTAGCAGGGCCTGTTGCCATAGGACAAGGGGTAATGGTTTTAAACTAAAAGAAGGTAGATTTAGACCAGACACAAGGAAGACATTTTTCACAATGAGGGTGGGGAAACCCAGGAACAGGTTGCCTAGAGAGGCGGTAGATGCCCCATCCCTGGAAATATTCAAGGTCAAGTTGGAGGGGGCTCTGAGCAACCTGATCTAGTTGCAGATGTCCCTGCTCATTGCAGGGGGGTTGGACTAGATGACCTTTAAAGGTTCCTTCTAACCCAAAGATTCTATGATACTATGATAACAAAATCAAAGATCAAAAACACTGTAGAAAAAGGTAAAGACTTCTGCAATGTGCATGAGATCTCAGGTTTATAATACACCAAAAAATCAAACAAAACCAGAAAGCACTGTGAAAGAAATGCAAAATTCTAATACGCAGAAACACTAATAAAGAATCTCATTGAAGTGTTTGACTAATGATATTGATTCATTTATAATAATGAGCCTTTCAAAAAAGAATCTCTCATAACTTATTTTCTTTTACAAATTACAATACAAAATTCTTTTGTCCCATTCTTCATGTCAGCTGTTATGTAATAGATACACAATTTCTTATTGCAGATAAATGCAACTTCTCCAGTAATTCTGGTTGAACATACATGGCATTTAAAAGTTTCAGGTTAATATTACTATCCTTCTGAACACTGAAATAGAATTAGTAACAATCATGAACAGCCAGGATCTCAGTGTAAGATTTCTTCTGAGACGCTGAACCTCTTATCATAGCTTTTCCGTGCAACTGAAATCTTGTCTTTGAAAACCTCTATGAAATGGATGATAGATCCTTTAATTTATTATCTACTTAAGTTCAATTTCCCACCAAAGCACCAATTGTTTCCTTATCTCATCCAATAAAGAATGTCTTATAAGAGGGAAATTGAGTGTCTCCTCAGGTTTGACGCTGATCAACTTGTAGTAAGCTTCATTCTATATCTTTCAGGTATCAATTAGCTACAGATTAAAAAAATGTTAAATCCTTCCATCTTCTGAAGAGATAATCCCCAGGAATTTTGTTTTAATAAATGCCTATCCTAAAAATCACAGCACTGGCTCCTTCTCTGGGTATGGATAAAGCCATCAGATACAGTTTAAATGGGTTTAAAAAAAAAAAAAGTCTGTATGTATTAAGTAGTCAAGATTAAAAATTATGCAAGATTCTGACACTTATTTTGCACACTTCCTACTGGTTTCAGTTGGAATTCTGACTCAGAAAGCTAAACAATTACTGGCCTATGCAAAACTAAAGCATACAATAGTTCTGTGGTTGTACAGTTTTGTTTTGGTTTTGTTTGAGGGTTTTTTAAACTAACTACCCAGTAATCCAAGATTAAATTTTAAATGACAGCTGCAGAGCTTCTGGATGCAAAGAATTACACTGTCAATCGCTGGACTGCTGCTTTGTACCACCTGTACAGGTACTGAGATATACTAACATTTTCTTTTACCTGTGGACACAACTGAATGTTTTACAAATTCTGTGTTTTTGACATTGTTCAGCAATGCTTTGCACAATTTGTAAGAAACTGCAGAACTGACCAATAACCAGCACAGACTGATAATTTTAGAATTAGACTGATAATTTTAGAACCTCAGAACCAGGTTACTGAGGACTAAGCAAAAAGCAGTCAAACTTTTAGACCCTATAACACTGGTTCTCATTTGTCCCTCTTAGCTCCTGCAATTGTTGCAGCAACTTCTGAAGGCCTGTCCCATCATCTCAATGTGTGGACTGAATTTCGTTTCCATGTAGAACCTCCCTCAAGAAATGACCAATGAAAACTGATAGTAGTCACTTCCACAGATGTAAAGGAGAATGGATTTTTTCATAATTTTAACACTCACTTAAGAGTTCAATGCAAAAAACCTCATCAAGTTGAGCAGAATTCTGTATGTTAAAAAAAGTAACCAGAATAATGGAAATTAATGTCTTCATAATTTGGGTCAGAAATGTTTCTCCATTACAGACTCAATTTTATTACAGACTAGAAGGGATTTTTTAGATTTTTACAAAGAAAGCATGTGAGAATTTAAAAACTGTATCTCAGCTCTGCAAAAACTGCTTCAGGCGGAGGGGGATTGTTTTGCTATTTAAGACAATAACAAAAGAACTTAAGACTTGCACTCCTCTGCCAGATACAAATGATACTGGCAGAGAAGGTTCAGAATTTAGTACAACTGTTTCTTTCTGTAAAGAAATCAAGCTAAGGAATCACATAGCACTTACTATCTTAAGAAACACTTACCGATAGATAGGGAAATACTACAGAAAGTCAGCAAATTGAACATACCAGCAATTTAACTCAGAGTTAGAGGTCAAATCCCCAATTCAAAAGAACAAGGGCTCATAATGAAATGCTGTTGCAATTTAGCAAGTCATGAAAATGAAGGTGGTATAACCAACAGTAACCTAGAATGTTTAAGTAATATAATCAGTCTCACTCAACCCCTATTAATTTGTAGCTTTACTTCACTGATACAACTGAATCTGCTTGCATGAACTTCTAAATTTTGCAAACCTAGAAATTTTGTTTTCACATGAACTTTATAAACTTCAAGAACTTTAAATATTTATATTTCTGTAACTGCCAGACTTAAACTTTTTTCTTCCAAACCAGTTCCAAATAATTTCCAACTAATCAAAAAAACTTATGGGGGAAGAAAAGCATAACAGAAGCAGTTAGTACTTGAAAGTTTTCATGCTTTTTCTACTGCCAGGGACAGAAATTGTGTACTGCTGACTACAAGTGGTTCAGACAAAATGAGTAATACTATCTGAAACTCTCATATTAACACTGAGTAAAGAATAATAATACAGCCAAGTATCATGATGCTATTCACCCTATTTA
Organism: Phaethon lepturus; assembly: GCF_000687285.1. Classification (NCBI taxonomy): domain Eukaryota; kingdom Metazoa; phylum Chordata; class Aves; order Phaethontiformes; family Phaethontidae; genus Phaethon; species Phaethon lepturus. The sequence continues at coordinate 6,657 of NW_010531084.1, read as the reverse complement.
GTAAGTTGTTGGGGTAGGGGAATTGAAGAACTGTCTTCCACTCCTCAGCTGAGGAGGTCTGACCTTGCTGAGGAAGGAATGGAAGATTCATCACCAAGTCCTTCACCTTTGTTATAGGGCTGCAGTCCCAGGTGGTAATAAAATTCGTGTTCTCCAATTTTCATAGAATATAGGTTTCTCCATCATAACCAACCCATTCTTTAACTCCCAGCATTTGGGCTGAAATCATAACAAAAGAATGGGGCTCCAAATTGGGCTAGAAAGACCATGGTTCCTTTTTTGGCTATCAATTCACTTGCTATGTGACTCTGACCTAGTCAAATTCACCTTTTGGTACCTCAATTTTTCTTCTGTCTTTATCCCTTTTGTCTACATTTCTTCAAATTTGAACAGAAATGGAATGGTACACCTGCTTCAAGGCTCTAGGCACTTCTGCCATAAGTTAAACAGAACACAAAACTCCTCAGCCTCCCTCATCCCCTCCACACACTTACATTTCTAAAACCTATCAAACATAGTCATTCACAAAACCATTCACAAACATCCCCTCTGAAAAGTCATGAGGACAGACTAAAACTATTTTAGACTAGAAATGAAACAGACAAGCCTATTCCTTTGAAATGAAGGAATGCACCTTAGCAACAGAAATAGTTTTGGTAAAGAGAACAAATAATACAATATGCATTTAGAAAATAAGCTTTCCAAAACAGGGTCTTAACTACGTTTTCGTGAATCACATAGCACAATGCCATTCTCCTATCTTGAACAAATAGCTCCTATGACAGTATGACTACAGTCAACAGCACCATTTATTGTGTTCATTTCAAAGAAAAAGCGTCCACCTACAACCGCAGCATCAAATCAGGTTCTTCCTTTCACGCACACCACTTCTTAGGTTCTGCATTACACTTGCACAAATCCTTCAATGAAAACATTTCAACACTATAAATGTTTGCTTCATTTCCACCAATGATATCCAAAAACCTTAATGCTATTAGCACCAATGGATTTACATATGAATAGTAACAATTGAGCAAACTGAGGGGGACAAATTCATCACACCTTCTAGTAATAGCAATGATTCTACATTCCCAACAGAAAAAAGAACAGAAATTTTAGCTATCAACGTAAAAATATAGTGTTCAGAATACACTTTAGAAAGTAGTCTGAATAAATTAGATACTTTATAAAGTTCCTTTTAAAGAGAGGTAGTCTAAAACTACCAAGAACTGGAGGTGTAACAGTAATTCCCTCACACTGAATATGGCTAAATATAGCAGTCCTGTAATGTAATTCTCAGGTTCTTGTAACTTTCATTATTTACAGATTTTATCTTTTTCACATTAAATACATCATAAATTATTAAACAATTTATCACACCCTTGTCAATAATATCACATAACGTATTTCAAGCATTTAGTAATTCCATCAATTTTTCTTCTTTAACTAGTTAATCGTTTTGCCTTCATCATTCTTACTGGAAGGTAATTATGGTATCTCATTCTTCTGCATTTTAGAGCTTCGTATCAATTTCCAGACTAGAATTATTCAGAGTCAGCTTATATTCCCTTTTTCTTCCATCATCTTTGCCTGTAGCTCCTATCCTTTCCAAATGTGAACCCTTCCAGAATATTTAGAGAGCTCAATTGTACCACCCCTCAGCAATCCCCTAAAGATGGAGCTGTAGAACACAAAGGGTTTATAGATTTGACAAATTTAACAGCAGAAGCATCACTTCCAAAAAACAAACCAAACCAAAACCAACCCCAAAATCCCAAACATGGTCACAAGCTCAGAAATGGAACGAGAAGAAAAGCTTGGGAATGGTTGCACGAATAGGTGAAATATTAGAGTATCACTCAGCAAACACTCTGAGCTAGTTAGACATGAGCCAGCTGTAGCCCAGAAGCCATGTAAACAAGTTAGTTCAGATTGCTGCACTGTAAGTTATACTGAGAGTCTCCTCTTACAAAATAAATTTTCACATAAAATAAATTTACCCAATCTTCTTACTAACCTCTACATTTGATACTATCTGATTTTTTTTTCCCCTTGAGCACAAAGGAACCACACACAGATGCAATCTCAATGCATATACTCTGATACTTGAATACCTCTACACAGACATACCTCTCCTGATGGATTAAAAAACTGCATATGCTTTTTAATAGTCTCATTTTACTGATGACTGATTAGGTATTTTGTAATAATATTAATATACACAGATCTTGTACTTCCTCTGTCATACACAGCTGAAAAGCTATCTGCTTACAGCAGAAACTCTAGCAATAAATCTCTAAATGTATCAACATTTGGCACTTAAATGTCATTCTACTTCTATTCCTGTAGCTCTCAAGGTCATCAAATTTTTCCTCACAGGTATTCCCATCCTTCCTTGTACTGACAATAGCTAGCAACTTTAAATCCACAAGTGATACAATTAATAAGCCACGAATGAAAAAAATAAGTTAACAAATACCCAAGTTAAACAGGTCATAGATCCATCTTCAGAACTTGTATTTACTATTAACAATCTTTTAACATTTAACACTGCTTTACAATAAAAGCACATTCCTTCTTGCACTTACCTACAAAATAAGATCCTATACCAGCATATAACTTTCCAGTAGTTCAGAGAATAAAATATGTTCCTTAGAAAAGATTGAATTATATTCTTTAAATATCACTACTGTGAAAGAACACTGAGTTAAAGCTATACAACAGCCTCTATCTACAAAATGAAGTCCATCCATAGGAACAGGAGACTAAGAATAAAAATCTTATGTAGTAACTGAACTTGTAATTATGATTGCTTTGAGTAAAACACCCTGTAAAAAACACCTCTGCACAAGATACTTTAGTACAAATATTCCCATTTTTTTCATCATTTAAACATAGAATTTCAAAAACGGATATGCAAATGCAGTAAATTAAATACTGAAATTTGAAAATACATTTTTAAAGCTACCTTTTAGATAAACATCTTAATCTAACTGAAATATTTCATTTCATCAAATCCACAAGAGGTACCATATAACTCATCTTAGACAGGAGAATAACTGCCAAGTACTGTGCTTAAATGAAACTTTATGTTCACGCTTGGATCATATTGAATATGTCATCCAAGTAAGATTTAACTGGTCCAGTATTTTAACACTGCTTTCCCTCAATAACTCCTGTTGCTACACAAGTATAGATAATGATTCTAAACAGAAGTTACCACAAAATCATAGATCTGTTTAGGCTTAGAGGAACCTCTGGACCAACCCTCTGCTCAAAGTAGGAGCAACTTCAAAGTTACATCAGGTTTCTAAGGGCCTTCACAGTCAAGTTCTGAATATCTCCAAGAATGGAGATTCACTCTGAACTTTTTTCCCCTTAAATCCAATCAGTATTTCCCTTACTGCAACAGCAGCTGTTGCTTCTTTTGTTGTGCACCTCAGAGGAGCTTGTCTTCATCTTCTGTATAAACGCTCATTAGCTAGTTAAAGGCAGCATTTCAAGCCCTCTTAGCTTTCTCTTCACCAGGGTAAACAAACCCAGCTACCTCAGATGATGCTTCTACATTTCATGCTCCAGCCCGCTAACCATCTTAGTGGCCCTCTGTCACACTCCCTCCAGTTTGTCAGCATCTTGTTTTGTTTTTGTTTTGGTTTTTTTAACTGATCATGTCATTTACATTCTGGTTTCAGACCAATTTTGTCCTCACAGGCTACAGCATGCTTTGTTCTTACAACCGTCTTCTAGGCATTTTGGAGTCCACCTTTTTGTCTTGTCCCTTCAACCAACCAAGACTTTGCACAGTTTTTTCCTACTTGATGTTACATATCACTTACACACTTTTCTCACAACATGCTTCATTCCACCTCATCCATGCTGTCAATAAGGCTAGCTCCCTCTACCATTTAGCCCCTTTCACACTAACAGCCAAAGGCATTGTTCTGTTTTCTATATACAAAGTACATTTCCTAGATTCACCACAAGTCCTCTGCATTCTCCACCCTGGAATCTCTTGTGAACAATATTCTCCTTGAAAAGCATGGAATACTTGTTGGTTGTCATATACAAGGTACAACTTTTTATATAAACTTATAAACATAACTGTATTTACCTACTTCATGTACCCACAAATTAACCCATCTTTCCTGAGACTGAAAGGTTATTGCAACTTTTAGTTTAGAAGGCAGTTACACAGCTGAGGTAATGAGCTACATTCTCACCATTTTTGAAAACTGTTTATTTCAGGAATTAATTTTATTTTCTTGATGAATTGCTGAATGAGTTTTAATTTAGTTCAGTACAAGAACTGTGGTCATCAAAATTTTCTCTATTCATATATTGTCAGTATTCTGGCTTAGGGCTGCTCTTCAGGCTACTGTGCATCAGCTGAGCTATGGTAACTGCACATGACTTCCTGCATCTTTGCAACTGATATATAGTAAAAGTACAAATATGCCTCTGTCAATATACAAAAACAGTATATTATCATACTTTGACAATGGAAGTTTAGCCCTAGAAAACATCAGGAAGCTTTCAGTTTCATTTACTTTTGCATTAGCATGGTAATTTTATCAAAATATCATAGAATATCTCGAGTTGGAAGGGACCCATAAGGATGACTGAGTCCAACTCCCTGCTCCTCGCAGGACTACCTAAAACTAAACCACATGACTAAGAGCATCGTCCAGATGCTCCTTGAACCCTGACAGGCTTGGTGCTGTGACCACTCCCCTGGGGAGCCCGTTTCCAGTGACTGACCACCCTCTCAGTGAAGAACCTTTTCCTAATGTCCAATCTGAACTTCCCCTGATGCAGCTTCATTCCATTTCCTTGCATCCTATCGCTGGTCACCAAAGAGGAGATCAGCACCTCCCCCTCTGCTGCCCCTCCTTCAGGAAGTTGTAGACTGCGATGAGGTCACCCCTCAGCCTTCTCCAAGCTGAACAAACCAAGTGACCTCAGCTGCTCCTCATAAGTCTTGGTCGCCCTCTTCTGGACACATTCTAATCATTTGTTGTCCTTATATCGAGGTGCCCAAAACTGCACAAAGAACTCAAGGTGGGGCCACACCAGTACAGTGTAGAGTGGGACAATCACCTCCCTCGACCAGCTACCTATGCTGTGCTTGATGCACCCCAGGACACACTGTTGACTCCTATTCAACTTGCCATCAACCCAAACCCCCAGATCTCTTTCCGTGGGGCTGCTCTCCAGCCTCTTGTCCCCCAATTCGTACGTATAACCAGGATTACCCCATCCCAGGTAGAAAATTCATCACTAGCTCTTGTTAAATTTCACGCACTTGGTGATTTCCCAGCTCTCTAGTCTCTGCAGATCTCTCTGTAAGGCCTCTCTACCCTTGAGAGTCCACAGCTCCTCGTAGTTTAGTACTGTCAGCAAACTTACTTAATGTACATTCAACTCCTGCATCCAGATCATTTATAAAAACATTAAAGAGCACTGGCCCTAAAATATGTATTTCATATTATAAGTTTGGATTAAAGAAGAGACACAGGAGTCTGAATCATCCCACTGTCATTTTTAATTTAGACCATTCATGACATAAATTAATTGAAATTGCCTAACGTATTATGTACATAAACAGAAAAACTGAAGCAAAAAGTAGCATGATCAGTTGACAGAAGTGAATCCCATGACTTTCTCTAAATTAATGCATCAGGAAACAGGAAGAATAAACAGAAATCAATATAAAAAAAAACAATAAATGCAGGACAACCTGAGAATCAGAGATGCTGAGTGAAAGTAGTAGCACTAAAGGTGCTGACATAAAACACAGGATAAAGTTCCATGTAAGAGCTGGACTGTTTCAGTGGCTTACTGCCACTGAAAGCCATTTCTCACACAGCACTCTCTCTGATTCGTTATCCATTTCAACAAGAAAGGACAATATAGTAAACAAATAGAAGGGTAAGAATAAGATGACCTAATCTTATCCTGAAAGGGGGTACTCAAGAAGAAATCCATATTTTAAAATTCTAATGCAATTAAGAGTTGGATTGAGCAACAAAAGAAAAGCACTAATCGTTTCTTTATCTCCCTTTGCCTCCTTCTGTCCATTTTCAACCGTTAAAGCAAAACCAAATATGCCTCCTTTCCTACTACTGTTGCTACTGGCATCTCTTCAAAAATACTATTTTGCAAAAATCTTTCCTCAAATTCAAATGTTCTATGTCTTACTGCTTTCCTTTTCTCTCAGTTCTATTCATTAGTCAGGTTTCCTTCCATGCTGTCCCCACTGCTTCATGCAAAGATCAAGAAAAACTATTACTACTGAAAAATCAAGAAAGACTAGGAGTAATCCTGCTCCTCTTGCTCCTTCAGGAGAGGAGAGCGATGCTGTAGTGTACTCAATATAAGTATTAGTAGAAACAGTGGTGAGAAAGTGATGTAGTCTGAGAGCACAGATGTACTGAATTCTCCTGCCCAGTCTACCAATTCTTCCAAATTCTTAAATATTATATGGTAATAATTTAAACTTTAACCCAGATATATATGGGCAAAAACCTATTGGGGGGGAGGGGGGGAGAACAAAAAAAAGAAACAGAGAAGGTCATGGAAACTTGATCACCAATGATGAAAATGACTCTGTAATGAAAGGCCTCTCATCTCAGAATCACAGAATCACTAAGGTTAGAA